>NW_024412395.1:85070499-85209944 GCF_014898765.1 Herpailurus yagouaroundi | reverse complement strand
CTGTGTCTCCCTCTCTCTCTGCCCCTCCCCCGTTCATGCTCTGTCTCTCTCTGTCCCAAAAATAAATAAAAATGTTGAAAAAAAAATAAAAAAAAAAAATTTTTTTAGGGGCGCCTGGGTGGCGCAGTCGGTTAAGCGTCCGACTTCAGCCAGGTCACGATCTCGCGGTCCCGGAGTTCGAGCCCCGCGTCGGGCTCTGGGCGGATGGCTCGGAGCCTGGAGCCTGTTTCCGATTCTGTGTCTCCCTCTCTCTCTGCCCCTCCCCTGTTCATGCTCTGTCTCTCTCTGTCCCAAAAATAAATAAAAACGTTGAAAAAAAAATTAAAAAAAAAAAAAAAAAAAAGAAATGCCTCCGTGCAACCCATCTTTCTTTCTAGACATCCGAGGCAATGTACAGTTCTCATATATGCAGATGGCTGAGCATCTTGCCCCAGGCCATTAACCTCTCTGGGCCTCGGTTTCTTTAGAAGTAAAAGGAGAGCTGGAGCCAACGGAGTGCTAGACTTACTTTATCTATAACCTTCTGAGTCTATTAGAAATTGCATGTATTACAGTCCCAGCCTTCAGCTTGTGTTTTTGGCTCTCATAAGCTCCAGCAATAGCCTCGCGGCTTTGAGTTTTAGTGAGATGAAGAAGGTCATTTTAAAGCAGAAGTGTTGGCAGATCTGGAGGTAACAGGGAGAGGCAAGAGCTCAACCTTATAAAGAGGAGGTAAAAAGATCAGAGATTGTTCATAAGCCAGTGTTATATTTTAGCAGGATGTATCGTATTTATGCTCTGTAATAGCCATGTAAGGTTGGGATGAGATTGGGGGAAAACCCAGACTTGGTTCTCTCTTGGTAAAGGCACCAACAGATCCATCTCATCAGGGATGGATGGATCTACGCCTTCTACAAAGGTGTAGAAAACTACGTCTTTTCTCATGTACCTGTAGGTAGCTTCTGAGCATAAAGGGACTAATGCAAGGTTAGGGTCAGTGTATTGTCCTCGATGAGTCGACTGCAGCCATATGTAATGCTGATAAAGTAGCCAGTACAGGTGGCTCATCAAATAATCTTTAGATAAAATATCATGTTATACGTTTCACGCAAACAGCAGTTATCTTCCCAATTCTGCATGTTGAATCATTTTCAAAGCTTTGTAAAAACCTTGCCAGGCCAAGAAGGCAGGGCTTACCAGTCCCATTCTTCTCGTGAAGAAACCAAGTCATTCACTTAACTTCTTTCGTCTCATGTTCACTGAAAACGTTCAGTGCACCAGGTATCCTCCAAAGCATCTGACCTCAAGTTCCCACTTCAGGGTCACTGGTAATGGTGGTGTGTGCGTCCAAATTCAAGCCTCCTGTACCAGCGGTCTATTCCAGGGGTGAAAACAGCTGGCTGTCCATTCAGGTGGTATCCCTGGGCTCAAAGCCTAGCTCCCCCCTGACCAAGACGTGGTGTAACTGTGTGCAAATTGCTTAAATTCTGATTGCTTCAGTTTCTTTATCTGAAAAAATGAGAAGAATAAGAATGCCTTACCTCAAAGAACTTTCATGGGGATTAATTGTCAATACATGTAGATGTATTGCATATACATATGCACATGTATACGTGCCTGCCCTTAGTAAGTGTTCCAAAACTTTGGAACTATTTTGGCTACCTTGACTACTATTCTAGCCATTCGATGCTGTTTATGAATACTGTATCATGGAACGAGGTGTCAGGGTTAGGCAGTGAACAAGGGCAGCTGACGGTTGGTCTCACGGAGCTTGCATTCTTCTGCTCTGCCTTCCAAGGACTGTGGTCAGAAGACCTTCTGCCATCTGGCCTCAGGGGCACTCCAAGTTTTGATTCCTCTGTTCTTCAGAATAACCAGCGGGTCTGATAGATTCGATGTGCTCTAAACCCTCCTTCTTGGCTCCAGCCTCCTTATCCCATTCCTTTCTATCTGGAACTTCATCCTCGTTGATCTGGAGCCCAATGGCACACTTCCTCCAGGAAAACTTTTCTGACCTCGCAGCCCACAGGGGTCTCCCCCTCTCTCCCTCCTACAGCACTTGCCTTCTATACCTCACATTTGGTGCATAATCACATATTGCTTAACTTTTCCAGTTAGGACCACAAGCTTCCCTATCATCTCTCTGCAGCAAGACATGAAATTTGAAGAGCACAGGGGTCTGGTCATATTTCTTTTTCTGTAACTTTCAAGGGAGGGGTTGAAAACTCAAATGTTTACAGGAGCTAGGCACGTAGTCTACATGTGAGAAGTTGGCCAGGTAGGGACTGTGGTGAGCTGGAGAGTGTTATCTCCAGTCTAGCAGGAGTAGCTGTCACTTTGCTCTCACCTATTATTGCCACTGATGAAGAAGACAGAGCTTTTATGCCACCTACACTGTGTTTGGAGAAGAGAATTAAAATATCAGAAAAAAAAAAAGTGTAGATCCCCGATCTTTGACAAACACTATGATTCCACTCAAATATCATCAAAAGTCACTAAATCGTAACTATGAGGCCTTACCAGCCCTCCCTGATATCACCATATTATGAAACACCCCTCCTTCCCATGGGTCTCAAGATACCCTCCTCTCCTGCTGACCATGGGAGATTTAAGGGTGTGACTGTTCATAAAAGAAGGACTGCAGTGTTGATGTGTTAAGAAGCTTGGGTGTGGTGGTCGCTCCCCCACACTCCAGCTGAAGGAACGACCCTCGTCCACTGCGTTTCTTTTCTACAGACAGAGTTCTAGAAAAATCACAAAAGTTGCAATTAAATTCTTTATCTACGGCTTTATTTTCCCCAGTACCATGCAGGAACACAGGTCCAATATTATCCTGTCTTGAAATTCCTCAAGAGAAGTCAAAAGTCAGAATGTACTGAAATCTCCCGGTGTTTGGTTTTTGGTTTTGTTTTGTTCTGTTTTGTTTTGTTGTAACTTGGTGACTAAATTCAAAAGATTTGAATGCCACCATACAAAATGTGGCTTCAGACTTAGGGCTCTGTCTTCAGGGTCGTAGTACACAGTAGCCTGCCTGTAGAAAGTGTTCGGTATATCTGCGGGGGCATGAATCAGACCTCTCTACTATAGTTTGTTGAATAAAATGATGTTAGTATCATGCTGTATTATAAAAAAAATACTATCAAAAGAAGATTTCTTCGATTAAAAATAACATGTCAGAGTCACTTAACGTCCCTACAAAGTTTGGGAGAAATTTTACGCTTACTTGATAGCCGTGATATCTCCTGTATGTTCTGGGGTACCCATTCTCCACCTGAACGTTATTTTCTGAGCTCATGAGCTAGTTGCCACCTTAGCCTTACTTCCGTTTTAATTGACAGATACCGCTGTCTGAAGTGTCTCGACTTTGACATCTGCCAGGCGTGTTTCTTATCTGGTCTTCACAGCAGGTCCCACCAGAAGGCCCCTCCTGTGTTTGAGCATTGCGTCCAGGTAACATCTAGTGCAAAATACCAACCATTCATGAATCGGTACCGGCGACAGCAGTTCACAAACTTTGCCTCCAGTAAAACCACAGATTCTGCTCCTTTCGTTCACGATAATGTTTAAGAGTAAGGAAGGGGTGGGATGCCTGGGTGGGTCAGTCAGTTAAGTGTCCGATTCTTAATTTCGGCTCAGATGATGATCTTTCGGTTTTTGGTGAGTTCGAGCCCCTCATCCAGAGCTGTGCTGACGGTGCAGAGCCTGCTTGGGATTCTCTCTCCTCTCTCTCTGTCTCTCTGCCCCCTCCCCCACTTGCGCTGTCTTTCTCAAAATACATAAATAAACTTAAAAAACAAAAGTCTAGGGAAATGGCAAACTCAACCTTAAATATCTCTCAATATATCTCTCAATATAAATCTACAAATTTTTTTTTACATCATAGATTTTATTAAAACCTATTAGGGACAAGAAAAGGCCAAACAACACTCAGTACGAAGCCACTGATAACACACTATATTGCAGACAATATCTGAGGAATAAGAGGGGAGTAGCATTGGGAGTGGACTCAAAAAAAAGGCTTTGATTCGGTAAAAATGACAAAACTAGGCTTCTAGTTACTAGTGCCTCTGGGGAAAACTTTTCTTTTAGCATGTCTTATCCTGAGCCCTAAACTTCCAGTATTTTTGCTGTAGGAAAAATGAAAGAGAAAAATTGCCATTTCGGTTTTGACTGAAAGATATTAAACTGAGACTTCACAACAGCCTTTCAAATGTTTGGTTTTTTTTGGTTTTTTTGTTTTTTTTTTTTTAAGAAAATCTACTCAGCAAGAGAATTCAGGTCTTTTGAAGAGACAAGAGAAAGAGGATAGTTAATTTTAAGCAAGGAGCATTTTCATTTTCCCAGAAAGAACACTTTCTTCTCACCGCTAAGTTCCTACAAATCCATTTCACCATATAGATTTTGTCACACGGCAATGGTGAGAGATGTTGATTAGCTAGCCTTACGGAGGACAGCTTTCTCTTGTTCTCTCTTTAGCATGAATGGTCCATAAAAGTCAAGTGTTTGGATCTTGCCAAAGAATTCCAGTGGGTATTGTTTTATGAAACTTAAATAACCCAGATGCTGAGTTACTTGTTGGCCTGGGGAGATGTAGGGCTTCTTGAGGTTAGACTGACACCATGTGGTCACTTTGTTATTACACTTCAGATTTCAAGAGCTGAAAATCTTTGAATAAAATCCCTCATTCCTTTGTTCTTTTTGGCAGAAGTTCTTAACGTGGGGTTGATGGGTGGACTTCAGGTGGAATCCACTGATATTTTGTACAGAATTAATTGTACGAGCCACTTTTCTGTAGATAAATCCACGAGTGACCATCCAGTGTGGAAAGGAATCCCACCCCAAATGTTAGCAGCCCTGGACCTAGCCTTGTTTCATACACCTTCTAGATTCAGCCTTCCAGGTTACTGGATTGCTCTAAGGAAGAGAGGCTATTTGTGTAAGTTGAGTGATCTTTAATTTAGAAACTTACACTGCGTGGACAAGTAGACAGAATGCAAAGAAATTCATGTAGTAAGGAAGTAACATGATTTTTCTAAGGACATACAAGTGAATGAAATAATTCCAAAAACTTTCATGGTGGCCAGTCCACTCAAGTAAGGAAAAAAGACCACATTTAGACTGATAGGACCCCTTTTTAATGTTGGCTATTCCAGCAGATGTCAGCAAAGGAGAATACAAAATTCCTCCTTGGGACCCTCAGAAACAACCTGCTCCAAGGGCGCTGTGGGAGAAAAGAAGCTTTAAGAAGGCGGTGGCTCCTGGACCAGGTGACCCCAAAGAACATGGCTGACCACGCAGAGGCCAGGTGAGTGTCCATGAGTGACGGTCCTGTAGGGCAGCCCCTCAGGAGCCTGGGGACTCAGTTATGCAGCCGGCACAGCATAGCACAGCACACACACACACACACACACACACACAGC
This sequence comes from Herpailurus yagouaroundi, assembly GCF_014898765.1. Lineage (NCBI taxonomy): Eukaryota > Metazoa > Chordata > Mammalia > Carnivora > Felidae > Herpailurus > Herpailurus yagouaroundi. The sequence goes on along the minus strand of NW_024412395.1, from coordinate 85,204,545 downwards.
TGCTTTCATAATTCTGGCTGTAAAGAAGGCACGACCTGGGGGTGAGAGTGTGCTTAAGATGTGTTTCCGCTCCAAAAATGATCTTTAATTTTGAAGTAGAACAAGAGGCAAAAGTACTTCTAAATGGCCCGTCCTGACATTTTAAAGGCATCAAACCCAGGAGCCTTTTAACAACTTTGCTTTTTAACCCTAGTTTTGTTGGTTTGCTTTCAAAAGCCTAATTTAGAATTAATACTTTATTTTTATTAAAAAAGGGAAAGAAAAACACTCAGAATCTCATCACACACAGATGAATACCAGTCACATTTTAGTATTACCAAAACAGGAATTATGCTGTGGATACGACTTTTTTAAGTTTAATTAATTAATTTATTAAGAGAGAGCATGTAGGGAAGAAGCAGAGAGAGGGAAAAAGAGAATCCCAAACAGACTCCATGCTGTCATCGCAGAGCCCGATGCTCGGCTCGATCCCATGAACTGTGAAATCATGACCTGAGCTGGAATCAAGAGTTGGACACTGAACCAACTGAGCTATCCGGGTGCCCCTGTAGATATAATTTTTGATTCTTCTTTTCATCTACATTAAATGGAGAGTATTTCCCCTGTCATTAGTTTCCAAAATATTATTTTTAATGGCCTCACTTTCATCCTTATAAGGAAGTATCATAATTCATAAACAACCTGATATCATTAAACATTTTGGTTATTTTCAAAATTTGCCCCATCAAAATTCTGTAGTCAACATCCTTATACATGCATCTGCCTATAGTTTAAATATTTTATTAAGATAAATTTGCTCAAATAAAATCATTGGATCAAAAGTTCTGAATTTTGTTAACCCTTAAAATTCAGAGTACCGAATTGTGCTCCAGAGGGTTATCTCAAAGCTCGCCCAGCACTACTAATATATGAGGTCACCTATCACTTACCTAAAGATCACCAGCCTAAAGATGACTTTAAAAAGTCTTTGTGGGGGCACGTGTGTGGATCAGTCGGTTAAGCGTTCAACCCGGGCTCAAGTCATGATCTCACGGTTCATGGGTTCGAGCCCCATGCAGGGCTCTGTGCTGACAGCTCAGAGCCTGGATCCTGCTTCGGATTCTGTCTCCCTCTCTCTCTGCCCTTCCTCCACTCATGTTCTGTCTCTCTCTGTCTCTCAAAAATAAATAAACGTTAAAAAAATTTTTTTAAAAAGTCTTTGTGATGGGGGCACTTGGCTGGCTCGGTTGGTGGAACATGTAACTGTTGATCTTGGAGGATGTGAATTTGAGCCCCATGTTGGATGTATGGTTAAAAACAAAATTTTTTAAAAAGTCGTTGTGATGTTAATTTTGGAAGTAACCATCTCAAAATGTAAAATTGTAGAAAGCAAAAGAAAGAGATACTGTTTCCATGGGCCTATGATCATCAAAATTTTGAGAGAAAAAAACCCAGAATTATTGATTTTACCTACAGAGAATAGAGGAGATCAACTTAAATCAGACTGGTATTCATTTACTAACTTTTTTTTGTAATCTTAAAATGTTTTCTCAGACACCCACCAGCATATTTCTATCTCAATGCCAGACCCTATTTCTAGGGTCATTTTGTCACTTTCGAATCTAAATACGTTTTATAGTTCTTTCCTTTAAAGGAAAAACTACATGTTGACAGTGCAATTAGATGCCATTTATTATCCCTGTGTCACACTTACCTAACAGGCTGCATCAATATATCTTTAAAGTTAGAGAATTTGAGTATCTGGATGTATATCTTTAATATAGTACAAAGAATTTTAAAATAAGCACAAAGATTGGGGCGCCTGGGTGGCGCAGTCGGTTAAGCGTCCAGCTTCAGCCAGGTCACGATCTCGCGGTCCGTGAGTTCGAGCCCCGCGTCAGGCTCTGGGCTGATGGCTCAGAGCCTGGAGCCTGTTTCCGATTCTATGTCTCCCTCTCTCTGCCCCTCCCCCGTTCATGCTCTGTCTCTCTCTGTCCCAAAAATAAATAAGCGTTGAAAAAAAAATTTTTTTTTAATAAGCACAAAGATATCAGGTGCCAATTCATCTGTCTTCTTCAAGACAGATTTCACTTTTCCCAGGCAAAGAAACAATACAATGTGTTGGTTAGTCATCTGGATTTATTATACACTTGAGATCTTGTCTAAATTCCTATGTTCTCATAGTTAGAACACAAAGATCCATACTCTTAATTCTATTTCTTTTGGCTGCTAAAGCCAGACTGATGTTTTAAAAGCACAAATTTGACGGCATTCCTCATGTGCCCATATCCCCTAAACTCCCACGTCTGACATCCCTCCAGTATCCTCCCATTGATTTTAAGCTAAAAACTAAAAGTTGTAATAACCACCTGGGTGGCTCAGTCGGTTAAGTATCCAACTCCGGCTCAGGTCGTGATCTCGCAGTTCTCAAGTTCGAGCTCCTCATCAGGCTCTGTGCTGGCAGCTCAGAGCCTGGAGCCTGCTTTGGTTTCTGAGTCTCCCTTTCTCTGTCCCTCCCCTGCTCACACTCTCTCTCTGTCTCAAAAATAAATGAACATTTAAAAAAAAGTATTACCCTTAAAAACTGTAATGATTTAGAAAATTTCTGCATATTTTGGGCCCCCTGAGCACCTCTCCAGTTTCATCTTCCCCCCCGCCCTACATTGTCTCATATCTTCATGTTCCCCACAAGACTAAGCCAGGTACCCACCCTCTGAAGACTTAAACCTTTGCCTTAAGGAATTGGTACCCCTCACTCCTAAAGACCCATAGAAGTCTTTGCTCATATGTCATCTCATCCATAAGGCCATTCTTGATCACTTACCATTTCAGCCCTGTCGTCCCTGTCACTGGCACTCCAATCTGCCCTCTTGTTTTATTTTATTTCAGAGCATTTCATCAGCACCTGACATCCTATATATTTTGCTTTTATTTTTTGTTTGTTTGCCATAATGGGAGCTCAGGGGTGGGGGTGGAGAACCTTTTATTGTTTCCAGCTGTATTTCCAGAATTTGGAACAATGTCTGCATTTGATAAATGCTCAATAAATGTCTGTTGAATGATTGGCTGATGGACTGAATAATACAACAATGGATGTTTGATGAAGGAATTGATGGGGGTAATAAGATAGGTCATGAACTCTTTTAGAAGGGAGCATGAGAGGAGCACCTGGGTGGCTCAGTCAGTTGAGTGTCCAACATCGGCTCAGGTCATAATCTCATGGTTTGTGGGTTCAAGTCCCGTATCGGGCTCTGAGCCTGGAGCTGTTTTGGATTCTATGTCTCCCCCTTCCTATGCTCCTTCCCTGCTCATGCTCTGTCTTTCTCTCTCTCAAAAATAAATAAACATAAAAAAAAAAGAATGGAGCTTGAGAAAGTCTCACAAGAGTGATTACACAGTGTTGGGAGAAGGTAGTGAAGTGATTGAGCTTTGTTCTCAGTCAACTGTGTGGCTTTGGGGAAATCACTTCATGTTTCTATGACTCAGTTTCTTCACTTGATAATAAAAATAACCTGTCCTATAATAAAAATAACCTGTCCTTCCTACTCCGAGTAGTATCAGTGGAGATAAGAGGAAGGACGGAAATTGCAAGCGCTATGCAAAGCTAAAGGTTTTTTAAATGTCAATGTGTTCTACTCTGTCTACCCGAGTACAGTAAAGTGTTCCCCAAAGTAAAATTCTTGTGTAATAATTTTCAGTTTAGCTTAGATATTAATGAGTTCAGAAGTTCTGATCAGTGGCTGATCTAGGAGAAATGATGAGGAATATTATTATTTAACAATGTGGCAATAGGCAGAAACACATCCCTGATACCTGTTGATACATTAGTACTGATCATTATCTAAGAGACTAATGATTTGGCCAAGTGATAGTACTAAACATTCATTCATTGGTTCAGCAAATATTCTGCACGGTAGTGAGCCTCCTCCCTTTTAATGTGAATTCACTCACTTTAAATATAATGGTTTACATTGAGATTATTTTCACTTACAAAAAACATAACCGAAAGCTAGGTGCCAAATATCACCACTGTTATTAAATATTTTGGGAAGTTCTTACATATATAATAAAAAAATTAAAACAGTGAAACAGACAAAATTTCTTTCATTTGCAGGTAATATGATTGTAAATCTCCAAGAAATCCTAAGTAACTCTAGCAAAAACTATTAGAATTAATAGGCTTTTACTGGTGGGAAATAAAATATATATGCACAAATTAATAGCTCTGTACTATGATAACAATAGCCAGCTAGAAATTTTGTTAAAATCCCATTTACAGTACCTGTGAAAATTATTTTAAAGAGAAACTAGGGAAAAAAGCTTAGCAAAAAAGATACAAAAGCCACGTTAAAAAACTGTAATATTTCAGAGTGCCGAAAATAAGACCTGAAAAGGGGGGAAACATACCAAATTCATGAAGGAGAAGGCTCTAGCATGAGAATTGTACATGCTCTGAAAATTAATATAGTTGATCCTCATTTGTAGTTACAAAATTTTTGAATGCACTTATGAAAATTTATTTATAACCCTAAAATCAATATTTGCAATGTTTTCCTGGTCATTTGCAGACATGCACAGAGTGGCAAAAAATTTGAGTTGCCCAATGCACGGCTGAGGTCAAACTGAGAGTCACTCTGCCTTTTTGTTTCAGTTTTTATACCCTAAACACATCCTTTTCATATTTTTGTGTGTTTTTTTGGTGGTTTCCCTGTTGCAAATTGCCCTCACTGTGCTGCAATGTTGTCTGCTGTTCCTAAGGGCAAGAAGGCTATGACATATGTGCCTTAACAAGAAAATGTGCTTTAACCTTTGTGCGGGCATGCGTTATAGTGCTATTGACCATAAGTTCAATGTAAACAAATGAACAACATGTATTGAGTAAGGTGTCCATAAACAGAGACACACAGGGGCCCCCAGGTGGCTCAGTCGGTTGGGTGTCCGACTTCGGCTCAGGTCACGATCTCACGGTCCGTGAGTTTGAGCCCCGCGTTAGGCTCTGTGCTGACAACTCAGAGCCTGGAGCTTACTTCAGATTCTGTCTCCGGCTCTGTGCCCCTCCCCCGTTGGTGCCCTGTCTCTCTGTCTCTAAAATAAATAAACATTACAAAAAAATTAAAAAAAAAAAAAAACCAGAGACACACATAAAACAAAGTTATATATTGAGTGAATGACAGAGATGATCTGCCCAGAGACCAGCAAGAACCTCTAACCCTGCATTTCCCCTTGGAGCGATGGGTCAGTCTGCATTAAGTCAGGTTCACAATGACTGTGTAAAAACAGAATGGCCATCATTAATGAGACCTGACTGTATTTAAATTAAATCCATTTCCAAGTAGAATCACAATGTTTTTTTTTAAATACGATAAAATGATTTTGAAGGCATTTTGAAATAATAAATTGTACCAGAATATTTTAAATTATAAAATTGAAGAATAGTGGGAAGGGATGTTTTTCAACAGATATTAAAACTTACTATAGAACCACTATGTACAAAAAAAGAATGAACATGTAGATATGAGGATAAGATATACAATTTAATTATTGATTCAAGCATAAATGGGAACCTAATATATGATAAAGATGACGTTTTGATTCCCCCAAAAAGGATGCGTAGTTGGCTATCCATCTGAAAGAAAGCAAACTGGCCCTTATTTCATCCTATAAACTAAAATAAATTCCAAATTGTTTAAAGTTTAAATGTAAAAACAACTCTCTGTGTCTCCCTCTCTCTCTGCCCCTCCCCCTCTTACGCTCTGTCTCTCTCTCTCTCTCTCAAAAATAAATAAACATTAAAAAAATGTGTAATAAAAAAAGGGCACCTGGTGGCTCAATTAAGGTCATGATCTCATGGGTCGGAAACCCCCATTGGGCTCTGTATTGACAGCTCAGAGTCGGGAGCCTGCTTCAGATTCTGTGTCGCCCTCTCTCTGTGCCCCTCTCTTGCTCGCACTCTGTCTCTCTCTCTCTCTCTCTCAAAAATAAATTAATATTCAAATCTTTAATATACAAATGTAAAAACAATTTTAATTTAAAATAAAAATATTAAACTTAGCATTGGAAGAGATCGTCCTAAGAAAGACAGAAAAACAAAGCATTGTGAAGTCATAATAGGCAGATATAGGGGCACCTGGGTGGCTCAGTTGGTTAAGCGTAAGACTCTTGATTTCAGCTCAGGTCATGATCTCACAGTCATGAGATCAAGCCCCACATTGGGCTCTGTGCTGAGTGTGGAGGCTGCTTGGATTCTCTCTCTCCCCCCACCCCTGCTCACTCTCTGTCTCCCTCAAAATAAACAACTAAACTTTAAAAAATAATAATACACAGATATCCATGATAACATGCACACTTAAATATTTTCCTGTGGTAAATGATATAAAGAAAATCAAAAGATAAACTTAGAAAAATATTTTCACTAATAAGACAAACTATATGACAGAAAAGCCCTTGCAAATTGGTAAGAAAAACCCAAAAGAAGGAGAAGGAAGGAGAAGGGGAGATGAGGAAGAAGAAAATGAGGAAGAGGAAGAGAGTGAGGAGAAAAATACACCAAATATATAAATAGGCAACCACAGAAGACATATTGCAAATGGCTATTAAACACCGCAAAATATTCTCAATGTCACTAGTGGCTAAATTACAAATTAAAGGAACAACGAGCTACCATCATCGTATCTAACAGAACAGCAAAGCGTGAGTGAATAACCACACCCAGTGCTGGCGAATATGGAAGAGAATAGGCGCTCTCAAATTTAGTAGGAACACAAGTAGCTGCAGACTTTTCAGAAAATAAGCTGAAAAATCTCCATTTGTTTGTTCATTCCATTAACCTGTAGCTAACACTCTTCTAGGCACTTAGGATACGTCAGTGAACAAGAGGGACAAAGAGCTGTCTCTGCTTTCAGAGAGCTTTCATTCTAGTGGGGAGACTAGACAATGAAAAATAGGCATATAGGTGAATTGTATAGTATATGAGAAGTTATAAATACTAAAAGAAAAGAAAAAAGAAGCAGCAAGTGAGAGATGCCAAGACTTAGAGGAGGAATTGGTAGCACACTTAAATAGGGCGGTTATAGTGGACGTCTGTGAAAAGTCACATTTGAACAATGTCTTGAAGGAGGTGAGGGAGTGAATCCTACAGGCGTCTAAGAAAAGCCCTGCAAATTGAGCAGACAAGCAGCCAGAAGTGGAAGTGTGCTTGGCAGGTCCAAAGAACAGCAAAGAGGCCAGTTTGGCAGAACTCGGCAAAGGAGGACACGCTGAAAATAGACCAACGGGATGCAAGGGTCGGGGCAAAAGCAGAAGCAAGGTCGTATCATAATTTCCTACATGTTCTTCCGGTGTTCCTCTTTTCAACTTTGAGTTTACATTTGAGTCCATTTGGAATTTATTTTAGCAAGGGTCTGACTTTGCTTTCTTTCAGATGCGTGCCAATTTTGCTATCTTTCCCCCCACTTAATTACATTGCCAACTTTGCTACATATTAGATTTCCTTATATGCTTGGATCAGTTGAGAGAATTTATATTCTCATCCTCAGATCTTATGGGTCATACTAAACTATATGGTCATGGTGATGCTATAGTAACAGGAGAAAGTAGCTATCATCTGAAATAGGGAGGCTGTTTTTGGAGCAGGTTTTGGGGGAGGATGGTCAGGAGTTCAGTTTGGGATAGATTAAGATTGAGATATATCAGGCACCCATGCAGAGATGTCGACTAGGCAGTTGCCCATTCATGGTCTGGAATTTGGGGGCAAGCCTCCTGGAGGTGCAAATTTAGGAGTTGCCAACACAGATGGCTCTTCAAGCCATGACATTCTATGAGTTCGCCAAGGAGAGTATAGACAGAAAAAAGGTGGATAGCGGATTGAGCCCTGCAGCAGTCCACATTACAAAGTTGGAGAGCAGAAGAGAAGTCAGCAGGGGAGACGAGAAAGATGAATGATCTAGGAGGAAAACGAAGAAAATGAGGCATCCTGGAAGGTAGGCAAAGTGTTTCAAGGAGGAAGGCGTGGTCTCCTCTGTCCAATGCTGCTGTTAGGGCAAGCAAGAATTGGCCTTCGGATTTTGCAATGAGAGAATCATTGACCTCAAAAAGAGCAGTGTGGGACAGTGGTAGTAGCAAAAATCAGAGTAGAGGCAGTTTAGGAGAGAATGGGGCCTGAGGAATTGAAGATACCAAAGAAAATTCTTTCCAGGATCTGTGACAGTAGAGGGAGCAAAGAGTCAGCGTGCCTGAAGTGGAGAGAATGTTTTGTTATGATGGAAAAAATAACAGCATGTTTGAGTACTGAAGGGAATGATCTTATGGGAATAAAAGCACCACTACCTAGTAAATAAGGACACACATTGCAGCACTGGAGGGTGGGGCAGTAAACCGGAAACAACCCAAGAGTCCACCAGTAGAAAACCGGTGGAACACACATGAAACAGACATCCAACAGAACATAATAAATCCTCTTAAATGAACAAATTTAAGCACGTGTCTATTATACTAGAGGGCATCCATCATCCTACATTAGCCAAAGGGCAAGTGGCAGAATAATGTGTATAAAATGATGTCATTTTTCTTCCCAAAATAAATCCAATATGTATTTGATGTTTGTATGAGAACTGAAAAATGGTGTGGAGCAACCCAAAGGTATCAAAATTATCTCAGACAGGGTAGGAAGAGAGTGTGTCACTCAAACATATGTGACAAAGAAGTTACGGGTTCTCCCCAAATGTCCCATTGCTTAAAGACATAATCAAGTGTAGCACAGAATAATCACTTCATTCCCTGTGCTCTCATCACATCCTATAGAAATAATCGCGTTAATGTCAATAATGATTGTATATTCATCTGTTCATTAAATGTGAAGTATCTGTGAGCAGGGAGTTCTCTGCTTTTATTTTTAATTGTCTTATCTGCAATAACTCGAGATGGTGAGACGCTTTAAAAATAGTTTTTGAATAAAAGAATTAAACTAAGTGGAACTGTATAAAATGGAATATGCCTGACCTTAAACTAATCGGCTCTATTTTATGTTCTTTCCGATATGACATGGTAAACACACACCGGCGCTTAGAACCCCTAGTATCTGACCTGCACAGGATGACCTGGGGGGGGTTGATGCAGCCATCGCTAAATTTCCCTGCATTCTCCTTTCTAGATTGTCAAGAAGGAGGGTGGGAAATAAAATCCCCACTTCCATGATTGGCTGATTCCTCTCTATCACCTAGGTAGTTGCCTAGGGGAAAGAAAAGCACCAGAAAAAAAAAAAAAAGTCACGCTACTTTAATGCTCTTTTGAATATTAAATTTAATATCTGATTATGCATTTTCTAAGAAGGCTCTCCCCGATGTCATAGCTGATAATTAAATATTATTAACACCTCTTATAAATCTCTGCTTTAGAGCAGGATTTCTATTCAGATGTGAATGTGATAAAGAAAATATTTTTTGAAATCACTTTTTATCCCCAATCACAAAGTGCTACGTATTTACTATAGAAAACCTGGAAAAGCCAGCAACGAACAAAATTCTAACTGCAGTCAAATCACAATGGAGCCACTATTGTAATATTTTAATATTTTTTATTAAGTTTTTTATTTTAATTCCAGTATAGTGAGATACAGAGTTATATTAGTTTCAGGTGTACAATACAGTGATTCAACAATTCTATACATGACTCAGTGCTCCTCGTGATAAGTGTACTCTTTCCTGATATTAATATTTTAATAGTAATGTGTTAATATTTTGGTGTACTGCTTTCCCTGCAAATACTTGTAATACAGTTTACATCATACTGCAAAGCATATTGATTATATAGCTCCATATCAGTGTAGGTTATATTGTGAGCATTTCCCATTGCCATTACAACTCTTCAGACACATTGTCGTGCAATGTTTATTCAAGTGGGTGTAGCATTATTTATTTAACCCTTCTTCTGCCATTGGATATTTGAGTTATTTCCAATTTTTGCATACCTTAATATTTTACTATTGAAATCCTGGTACTTTATTCTTTGTACGTGGTTCCCTAAATGTTTCAGTGGGGTATGTTCTTAAAGTGAAATCACTAGAATGAGAGGTGGGAATGTCGTCAAGACTCTTCATACTCGCTATGAAATGACTATTTAGAAGCTATGCACCAAACTATACTCCTAGCGAATTCAGGTCGCCATCTGGCTTGATCCTTGCTAGTACTGTTACTTAATTTTAAATTTTGGTAATGTTATGAGCAGGATATTTTTTTATTTGCTTTAATGTCCATCTCTTCTTAAGGTAGAAGGCAATTGTATTTTCTCTTCTGTCGGTGTCTTCTGACCAGTTTTCCTGATGCATCAGTTTGTTTCATTAATGTATTTGAACTTTTAAGATTTTAGCCATGGGCAACCCTTCTTCATAGTTCTTTCCTTTTAGTCTTATTTATAATGTGACTTGCTATATAGACAGTTTTAAGTTCTATGGAAACATTGTTAATCATTCCTTTTCTGACTTCCTACATGGTTTTATGCTTGGAAAATTTACTGCGTTAAAAAATCAAATGACCCTTCAGCTGTATTTGCTTTAACAGGGCTTGATTTTTTGTTTTTTGGGTTGTTTTGTTGTTGTTGTTGTTGTTGTTGTTGTTTGGCATAATATGGCTTGACTTTTTTCGGCAGTTAAGTAAGATTTAAGTCTACCTGGGTTTTATTTCGATGCATGTTAGAAGGTGAGAGTATTCTCCTGTTCCTACTTTTTTACTTAAATAGGCAATTCTCCCGGCCACTTCCAGTAAAATCAGAACGTGGATATATGACCCGCCCCTTTCCTAACTCCCCCCAGCAGAGGCAGAACTGTCATGATGTGTAATCAGCGTCTGGGGCCGGGTGGTAGATAGGAGGGTCCAGCGCCTTTTCTGCTATCTTCCTGACATCATTGTTATTTTTATTTTTTAAAGTGTTAGCTGTTATTAAACAATTATTCTTCTAGAAAAACTTTAAAACCATTTGTAATATGCCAAATTAGTCATTCGTATTTTGGTTCAATTTGCATTAAACCTCTATTCTGAGGTGCACATATCTGTCAGTAAGGGTTCTATGTAGCTTACTTCTTACCATTCTCCGTTTCCCACTGAGAACACCCTGGGTCTTTTACGTTTGTTGTACTTGTTTTGAATAAAGGCCTTTCCCATCGTACCTTTTTTCTTAATTATTGATAATGGCATATTGGAAAGTTATGGATTTTTGAAGAGTTCTCTTATAAAGAGAAAGCTTTCTGAACTCTCTTAATTATTTCAAATACTAGTTTAGTTTGAATCTCTTGCTTTTAAGTAAACAATCATACAGTTTGGGGAAAAAAGGATATTTTGGTCTCTCTTTCCAATATTTAAACCTCTCATTTCTCTGCATGTCTTCCTGAGAGAATCCAAATCTTCCAGAACAGGACTGAATAATGCAAGAGGTGTGGGACAGCTTATCTCACTAAAAATGGAATGAGATTTAATGGGGCATTTCTCTCATGCTTCTCCATTAACTCTGATGGTGTTCGTTGTTGGATTGAAATTCCTTTTAATGTGAAGGAAGTAATTTTCTTATTCCTTTTACGTTTTTGGCAGGGGGGGGGAGATATGCAATCAGAAATGATTTTGAATCTATTTATTTTAAATCTCTTTTTAAGCCTCATTTGACAGTATCTCATGTTTTCCTTTATTGGGAGAACTGCATTAATAGTCTCTGAGAGTAAACATTCCTGGCATCACTGAAACTAAAAGCTATATCTGTTTGTAGTGGATTGTTCTTTGATTTAACTTAAATTTGATTTGCCTATTTTTTATTTAGAATTGCAACATTTATGGGGCAGCTGGGTGGCTCAGTCGGTTAAACATCTGACTTCAGTCCAGGTCATGATCTCGCGTTTCGTGAGTTTGAGCCCCACGCCAGGCTCTGTGCTGATGGCTCAGAGCCTGGAGCCTGCTTCTGATTCTGTGTCTCCCTCTCTCTCTCTGTCCCTTCCCCTCTCATGCTCTCTCTCTCTTTCTCTCTCTCTCTCTCTCTCAAAAATAAATAAACATTTAAAACAAAATTTTAAACATATATTCTCAAATTAGATAACTACTGGTCAGTCTTTGGCCTCTTTAATATGGTCAATTGCATAGTCTTTCCCGAAGAGTAGAAATGTATCAGGTTAATCTGATGTTTCCAAGTGTGCTGTTTATTTGAAACATTCTTCCCAGCTAAAAACTATGAATTAATGGCTACAGTGGTACACACAATTAATTATAATATAGTCTACATTGTTCTTTGTGGCATGTTTTAGAAGATTCGGTATTAATATCCTTAAGAAGACAACAAACCTATCCTCATTTACATGTAGCTGAGCAACATGAATTTTCTCTTACCTTTTGCTCCCCCAAAAGAGGGAAACGCTCACCACAACAGCATATGCAGCCAGGGAACTGGACTGGCCACTTAGTGGACAAAGTTCAGCTTTGAAGGGACTGTTGCTAAGTCTACATCCTAAAAGTAAGCTGCATTCGACTTTGATGTCTTTAAATTTTGATGTCCAGTGTCCACAGATATGAAGTTTCTGCCCCCAAACTTGCTGGTATAACTTACAGATAAAGATTTCTTCTGCCCATAGGGGCCTCAACATGGCAACTCAGTATCACACAATGTGATGCTATGCAAAAGTAGGGGGGAGGGGAAGGAAAACCAGTACATCCAGGCATAAGGAAAATGCCAGGAAATTTGGAAGGGAAGAGATGAGAGGCAAAGAGAGGTAAAAGAAATAAAATGAAAGAGAAACGTAAAAAAAAAAAAAAAAAATCCAACGTAATTTTTCATCAAAGGAATTAGAAATGCCACATTGGTTGTGTGAGTGTGTGTGAGTGTGTGTGTGTGCGCGCGCGCACGCACGCGCGTTCGTGCACGGTCTGCAAATACTTTCTCCTGTTTTCAATCAGTTGTTTATTTGCTCTCCCAAGTGTGACTCCACTGGTAGGTGTTCCCCTCAATCAGTGTAATCAGTACAGTCTGATCCTAAGGAAGGTTTTCAGAACATTATCTGTAATGTTTTTCAATCACCCAGGAAAAATTAAAGTTCCCATGCTGCAGCGGTGCTGGGGAGAAGTGTGAGCGGAGGCTGGGGCCTGCGACCGCCCAGTGACAGGCAGCCCGTGTGCATGGTAACCATCAGCCCCCGTAGACCCCGCCCTGCAGGCGTAGCAATGCAGAAGGCTGCAGTTACCCGTGTGGGGACACATTAAGCAGCCTCTCCGTCTCCTGCTTCAAGTAAAAGAGGAAGAAAAGCCATTTCCACAACCGAGCCTTTCTTCTACTTTGACATTTCTTTGTTCCAAAGGAGGAAATTTCAAAGAGGTTTTGCTGTTCGGGTTTTCTATCCTTTATTTCACTCTCCTTTTATTCCACCTCACCTCTTTTTCATTTTTATAGTTGCTACAGCCTATCTTACTCATGTAGTACATTTCTTTCTTAGATTAAAAAAAAACATTTTTAATTATACAAATAAGATGAATCTGTTTGCCTTAGAAAAAGTTAAAATATTGCAGAGAAAGGCAAGGTCTTTTTCAACCATAATTCCCATCCCAGGTCAGGTTCCCAGTTCCCCAGAGGTAATCTGTTTGGGCTAGATCTTCGCATTTATTTGCGGTATATCTGTGCATTTCCAAATATGCATACATGCGTGTTCACGTGTGTGTGCGTATGTGTGCACGTGTGTGCCCAAAGTGGGCAAATGGCTACTATCTATTAAACGTAAAACCTGAGAACCCTGCACACATACACGCTCGAGGAGACATTACAGTTTTGTGCACTGCAACATTGCTTACGCTTTCGAAAAACTGGAAACAGCTTGATGCCCTCCAAGTGAGAATGACGAAATAAACCGTAGAACCTTCTCTATGGCTGAACCGTGGTAAGCCCATATGTGCCAACCCGAAACGCTTCTCAACTGCAGAACAACATGTACCACGTGATAACACTGATGTTAATAATATAACGTTCGCGGACTCCAAGGCTATGCGAGGCATGCGGAAGCTATTTGAACATTTGAGTGAAGAGACAGGCCCAGGTCACTCGGAGGGGCCACAGAGTACACGCCAACCAGAGAGTGTGACTCTAAGTCTGTAGTTCAATTCCTTCTTCCTGCCCTTCCCTCTTCCTCTTTCAGGCTGTTCCTGTAGACAAATGTTCCCAAGGTGGCCAGCTCCTCTTCAGTGGGTTTGCAGGAAGGAGATAAGGCCACAGAGTATTGCCACAGCTGCTTATAAGTGTAGAGTAATAAAATCCAATCTCCCATCCAGACGTGCAGGAGCCAAGGGCTGGTACACGGTGCCCCAGGAGGCTGGGCCAGTCTGGGTCAAGTCAGGACTTCTACCTGGGTGCCGTTCAGGGAGCAGAATGTGATATGAGAAGCAAAGTTTGGTGGGAACGTCCTAACTGAGAGCTGAGCTGATCACTATTAATTCAAAGAGCCTCGGTGAATCCAAAGAGAAGCGATGACTCTCAGTACACATCCATGTGGAAAGGGGTGGAAAGATAGGAAAGTTTAAGTAGAAAGTGACAGACCGAGGGGAAAGATTCCTTGAGCCAAGATTCCTTCCCAAGGGGAAGTCAGTGGCCCAACTGCTTTTCATAGATGCCTTTGGGGAAGGAGGTTTTCTGGGCAGCAGCCTAGCTCAGGCAAAGGACTGTTGTAATTTATTTTTAAAACCTAAAAATCTTGTTCATGGTGAAATCCTTTTAAAGAAAAGCATCATGTAAAAATGAGATGGTGAAGTTGCCCTGTGAGCATATGAACATCTGCATCCTTGTATATGAACCTAAACCCAAACACCACTCACTTCTTGAAATACACTGTATTTCATATATGTATGATATACATTATATATATTAGAATACGTACATATCTCATTATCATGTTCCTATGATGAATTGTAAGGAATGTGGGTTAAATTCAAACCAAAAGATAAACACTCACATTCTGTATTTCTTGCTCCTCTAGACTGTGGTCAGCATCAGGAATGAACTGTGGAGAACTCACGAATCCGTTAATGCACTCCACAGGGAGTGGAAACATTTCTACAAAGATATCACCATGTTTTTTTATTATTATTAAGAAGAAATCCCTTAAACAGAGAAATACTAAGCCCAATATGAAGGTAAAAGGAGACTTTGGTTCTATTTGAGTTAAGCAGAACAGAAATCATCGGGCTGGTTCCATTAAGCCTGGGAGATGGGGACAGTGACCAGCATAGGAGAAAAAAGAGAAACTGACACCACTAATGGCTATAATAAGCACAATAGTGTCTAGAAAACTGTCCAGAGTGACTTCTGAGGATATATCTTTGTTGTGTGCTTCAAGTCCCTGGACTGACTCCTTTCTGAAAAACCCATCATAAAGATACATTTGAAACTCCAATTATAATCAAGGATATTAGAGTCAGACTCCCTTTTCATCTGAGTGTGATTGCCGATAAGTGTGAGGGCTCTCCTTCAGAGATGCCCACTTTAGGTGGGAGCCCAAACCAGACCCCAAGACCTCTCCAAGACCTATGGTAATTAGGAATTTCAGAGGTTCTAACACTGAGAAATCTTGTTGCGTTTGCCACCGACAATTTGATTCCTACAAATTCCACCCATATGCCAACTGTGCTGATTAAAGAAGAAGATTGTACTTCATTCTGCCAGTTTTAATTGTACACATACTCCGTAACCGGGACTATTTTAGGCCCGGGGCCTGGGAATATGGCAACAAGCAAACCAGAAGAAAAAAATTTGCCAGAATAAAGAGACAGTAAGACATTATTAAGTAATAGAATAAGTAAGGTATACGTAAAATAACAAGTAAAATATATCGTATGTCATATAATGTGAGTGTCTGGAGGTTTGAAGGCTGGAGACTAAGTCCAAAATCTAAGGCTTTATCAAGCTCCGTAGCAATGAGACAAGCAGAAAGCTAAGAAGACAAATAAGTAGGAAAGGAGATGTGAGGTGCTGGAGGTCGGGTTTTGCAATTTCAAGTAGGGCAGTCCAGGAGCCACTAGGAGAAGTTAAGGTGGCAGAGTAGTAAAGGGACCCTGGGTTTGTCTCATCCCTCAATCACAGCTAGATCAACATCAAACCATTTTGAACACATAGGAAATGGATTGGATGATAAACAGAACAATCTGCATAATTTGAGGGAGAGAACACGGGCAGGTAGTGGTGCAGAGAGGCGACCTAGGGGAGAAAGAGGGAAAGAGAGCAGTGTGTCGGGTTTGCACAAGAAAGCACTCCACCCCCAAGCCCCGGAAAGCGGCTAGAAAGAAAGAGTGAAAACGGGCACAGAGGACTGTGCAAGAAACCTGTTCGCCCAAACCACTGACGGGAGTGGGGAGGAAGGAGACGGATTCAGTACTGCCAGTTTTTTATAAACGGCAGAGTACAGAGTTTGAAACTTCAGAGGTCAGCTGTAGTGTGTTCTGAGGATCCCCTGGGTCGCACAGGTAGCAGTGGTTCCCCGTGCATTTAGTAGAGGTGCTACAGCCTCTCCGTGGGCAAAAGATCCCGCGGGTGCCATGGAGCCACCAAGATCACCAGTATAGGTTGTAATAATTCCATTTTCATTCATGATTTTATCTATTTGGGTCATCTCTCTTTTCTTTTTGAGAAGCCTGGCTAGTGGTTTATCAATTTTGTTTATTTTTTCAAAAAACCAACTCTTGGTTTCGTGGATCTGCTCTACAGTTTTTTAAGATTCTATATTGTTTATTTCTGCTCTGATCTTCATTATTTCTCTTCATCTGCTGGGTTTAGGCTGTCTTTGCTGTTCTGCTTCTATTTCCTTTAGGTGTGCTGTTAGATTTTGTATTTGGGATTTTTCTTGTTTCTTGAGATAGGCCTGGATTGCAATGTATTTTCCTCTCAGGACTGCCTTCACTGCAGCCCAAAGCATTTGGATTGTTGTATTTTCATTTTCGTTTGTTTCCATATATTTTTTAATTTCTTCTCTAATTGCCTGGTTGACCCACTCATTCTTTAATAGGGTGTTCTTTGACCTCCATGCTTTTGGAGGTTTTCCAGACTTTTTCCTGTGGTTGATTTCAAGCTTCATAGCATTGTGGTCTGAAAGTATGCATGGTATGATCTCAGTTCTTGTATACTTATGAAGGGCTGTTTTGTGACCCAGTATATGATCTATCTTGGAGAATGTTGCATGTGCACTCGAGAAGAAAGTATATTCTGTTGCTTTGGGATGCAGAGTTCTAAATATATCTGTCAAGTCCATCTGATCCAGTGTATCATTCAGGGCCCTTGTTTCTTTATTGACCGTGTGTCTAGATGATCCATCTATTTCTGTAAGTGGCGTGTTAAAGTCCCCTGCAATTACCACATTCTTATCAATAAGGTTGCTTGTGTTTGTGAGTAATTGTTTTATATATTTGGGGCTCCTGTATTCGGCGCATAGACATTTATAATTGTTAGCTCTTCCTGATGGATAGACCCTGTGATTATTATATAATGCCCTTCTTCATCTCTTGTTACAACCTTTAATTTAAAGTCTAGTTTGTCTGATATAAGTATGGCCACTCCAGCTTTCTTTTGACTTCCAGTAGCATGATAAATAGTTCTCCATCCCCTCACTCTCAATCTAAAGGTGTCCTCAGGTCTAAAATGAGTCTCTTGTAGACAGCAAATAGATGGGTCTTGTTTTTTTTATCCATTCTGATACCCTATGTCTTTTGGTTGGCACATTTAATCCATTTACGTTCAATGTTGTTATAGAAAGATATGGGTTTAGAGTCATCGTGATGTCTGTAGGTTTCATGCTTGTAGCGATGTCTCTGGTACTTTGTCTCACAGGATCCCCCTTAGGATCTCTTGTAGGGCTGGCTTAGTGGTGACGAATTCCTTCAGTTTTTGTTTGTTTGGGAAGACCTTTATCTCTCCTTCTATTCTAAATGACAGACTTGCTGGATAAAGGATTCTCGGCTGCATATTTTTTCTGTTCATCACATTGAAGATCTCCTGCCATTCCTTTCTGGCCTGCCAAGTTTCAGTAGAGAGATCAGTCACGAGTCTTATAGGTCTCCCTTTATACGTTAGAGCGTTTGTATCCCTAGCTGCTTTCAGAATTTTCTCTTTATCCTTGTATTTTGCCAATTTCACTATGATATGTTGTGCAGAAGATCAATTCAAGTTACGTCTGAAGGGAGTTCTCTGTGCCTCTTGGATTTCAATGCCTGTTTCCTTCCCCAGATCAGGGAAGTTCTCAGCTATTTCTTCAAGTACACCTTCAGCACCTTTCCGTCTCTCTTCCTCCTCTGGAATACCAATTATGTGTAGATTATTTCTTTTTAGTGCATCACTTAGTTCTCTAATTTTCCCCTCATACTCCTGGATTTTTTTATCTCTCTTTTTCTCAGCTTCCTCTTTTTCCATAACTTTATCTTCTAGTTCACCTATTCTCTCCTCTGCCTCTTCGATCCAAGCTGTGGTTGTTTCCATTTTATTTTGCAGCTCGTTTATAGCATTTTTTAGCTCCTCCTGACTGTTCCTTAGTCCCATGATCTCTGTAGCAATAGATTCTCTGCTGTCCTCTATACTGTTTTCAAGCCCAGCAATTAATTTTATGACTATTATTCTAAATTCACTTTCTGTTATATTGTCTAAGTCCTTTTTGATCAGTTCGTTAGCTGTTGTTACTTCCTGGAGATTCTTTTGAGGGGAATTCTTTAGTTTCGTCATTTTGTTTAGTCCCTGGGGTGGTGCGGGACTGCGGGGCACTTCCCCTGTGCTGTCTTGAATAACTCGCGTTGGTGGGCGGGGCCGCAGTCAGACCTGATGTCTGCCTCCAGCCTACCGCTGGGGCACCATCGGACTGGTGTGTACCTTCTCTTCCCCTCTCCTCGGGGCGGGATTCACTGTGGGGTGGTGTGGCCCGTCTGGGCTCCTTGCACACTGCCAGGCTGTGGTGCTGGGGATCTGGCATATTAGCTGGGGTGGATGGGCAAGGTGCACAGGGGCGGGAGGGGTAGGCTCAGCTCGCTTACCCTTCGGAGATCTGCTTCGGGAGGGGCCCTGTGGCACCGGGAGGGAGTCAGGCCTGCCGCCGGAGGTGTGGGTCCGCAGAAGCACAGCACTGGGTGTTTTCGTGGTGCAAGCAAGTTCCCTGGCAGGAACTGGTTCCCTTTGGGATTTTGGCTGGGGAATGGGTGAGGGAGATGGCACTGGCGAGCGCCTTTGTTCCCTGCCAAGCTGCGCTCTGTCATCCGGCGCCCAACAACTTTCCCTCCCATTCTCCTCCAGCCCTCCCGTTCTCCGAGCAGAGCTGTTAACTTATAACCTTCCAGATGTTAAGTCCCGCTTGCTGTCAGAACACACTCCGCCTGGCCCCTCCGCTTTTGCAAGCCAGACTTGTGGGGTCTGCTATGCCAGTGGGCCACCCCTCCACTCCGGCTCCCTCCTGCCAGTCCGTGGAGCGCGCACCGCCTCTCCGCCCTTCTTACCCTCTTCCGTGGGCCTCTCGTCTGCGCTTGGCTCGGGAGACTCCGTTCTGCTAGTCTTCTGGTGGTTTTCTGGGTTATTTAGGCAGGTGTAGGTGGAATCTAAGTGATCAGTAGGACGCGGTGAGCCCAGCGTCCTCCTACACCGCCATCTTCCCTCCGATCTAGCCAAGGTCACCAGTATAGGAACAAAGATGCCAGCTGCGGGCAGCAAACCCTAGCCCCAGCCGGGTGTTGTGATTTACCATAAATTCTGATCTGTTGCCACCGCGCAGGAACATGACTATTTCTTGGGACAAGCGGCACCAGCCACAATGCCAGGAGACCCTCCCACAGAAGATCACTGTGGGTCTAACCAGCTGGAGTCTCTAAATGGTGGGATTTTGAGGGGCGCCTGGGTGGCGCAGTCGGTTAAGCGTCCGACTTCAGCCAGGTCACGATCTCGCGGTCCGTGAGTTCGAGCCCCGCGTCGGGCTCTGGGCTGATGGCTCAGAGCCTGGAGCCTGTTTCCGATTCTGTGTCTCCCTCTCTCTCTGCCCCTCGCCCGTTCATGCTCTGTCTCTCTCTGTCCCAAAAATAAATAAACGTTGGAAAAAAAAAATTAAAAAAAAAAAATAAATGGTGGGATTTTGAAACACAGCCAGGCCTGAGATAAAAATTTTGGAGAGAGGCACCGCCTGGTAGGCAAACAGCTTGGACATAGACAGGGGGCAGATGGGGAGCTGGCAGAAATGGGGACACAGGAGGGGTGACTGATCGCATGCCTGTGAGAGTGTGAACTTCCTGCTCTGGAGACTAGAGAGAATGGTGAAGGCGTTTTCGCTATTAGCCCACCAACAGTGATTGACCCCAGTGCGCTATACAGTGCCACCAAGTGGAGAATGGAGCCATTACACCAAGCCCTGCCCAGCTGTGACCTCCAGACACCTCTCGGCTAAGCAAGTGGGTTTGAGAACTGAGAACCGTAGAGGCAGGCCCCTCCCTTAGAAGACCAGCCTAGATCCCTTCCACGAGTTCAGTCTACTGACCATAGATTCCTGCAAAGTTTCAGCTCTAGGGGAAACTGGATCTAGCTTCATTTGGGTGTTTTGTTTGTTTGTTTTTTGTTGTTGCTGCTGCTTCTGTTTTTTTTTTTTTCTATTGTTTTTCTTTTCTTTTATTTCTTGGATACAGAAAGAGCAAAATTGTTTTATTTTTTATTTTTTAATTTTTAATTTTTTTCTCTCTTCTTTTCTCTTTTTTCTATCAAGCTTCTCTTAACAAGCAGACCAAAACACACCTACGAGCTAGCTTCCCTTATTTTATGTTTTCAGGTTTTCAATTTTTATTTTATTTTATTCTATTATTATTATTATTATGTTTCCCCCCCAAAATGACAATATGGAGGAATTTACCTCTAAAGAAAGAAAAGGAAGACATGACAGCCAAGGATTTAATCAATGCAGACATAAGTAAGATGCCAAACTAGAGTTTAAAACAACAGTTATAAGGATACTACCTGTGATTGAAAAAAGCATAGAAATCACCAGAGAATCCCTTTCTGCAGAGATAAAAGAACTAAAATCTAATCAGGCCAAAATTAAAAATTCTATAACTGAGATGCAAACCCACACAGAGGCCATAAAAATGAGGATGGATGAGGCAGAGGAGTGAATTTTTGGTATAGAAGTAAAATTATGGAAATAATGAAGCTGAAAAGAAGGGGAAAACACAGGTCAGTGGTCATGAAGGTAGCCTAAAGGAACTCAGCAATTTATTAAAATGTACTAACATTCAAATCACAGGTGTCCCAGAAGATGAAGTGAGAAAAAAGGGGCAGAAGATTTATGTGAGCAAGTTATAACTGAAAACTTCCCTAATCTGGGGAAAGCCACAGACATCAAAATCCAAGAAGCACAGAGAACTCCCATTAAACTCAAAAAAAGCCAGCCATCACCAAGATATATCATAGTCAAATTCACAAAATAGACAAGGAAAGAAAGCAGCAGGGGGTGGGGGGAAGTCCCTAACCTACAAGGGAAGACAGATCAGGTCAGTTCACAGCAGATCTGTCCACAGAAACTCGGCAGACCAGAAAAGAGTGGCAAGATATATCAAACATGCTGAATCAGAAAAAATGTGCAGCCAAGAATTCTTTATCCAGCAAGGCTGTCATTCAAAATAGAAAGAGAAATAGAGAGTTCCCCAGACAAATAAAAATGAAAGGCATTTGTGACCACTAAACCAGTCTTACAAGAAATTTTAAGGGGCACTCTTTGAGTGGAGAAAAAAAAAAGACCAAAAGCAACAAAGACTAGAAAGGACCAGAGATCATCACCAGAAACACCAACACTACAGATAACACAAAGACACTAAATTCATGTTTCAATAATCACCGTGAATGTAAATGGACTAAAGGCTCCAGTCAAAAGACATAGGATATCAGAATGGATTAAAAAATAAGATTCATCTATATGCTGCCTACGAGAGACTCATTTCAGTAAAGACACCTGCAGACTGAAAGTAAGGGGATGGAGAACCATCTATCACGCTAGTGGACATCAAAAGAAAGCCAAAGTAGCAATGCTTATATCAGACAAACTAGATTTTAAAACAAACCCTGTAACAAGAGATGAAGAAGGGCATTATATCATAATTTAGAGGCCCACCAAGAAGATCTAACAATTGTAAATATTTATGCCCCTAACTTCATGAACCCAAATATCTAAATCAATTAATCACAAACATAAAGAAACTCATTGATAGGGGACTTTAACGCTCCTCTTACACTAATGGATACATCATCTAAGCAGAAAATCAACAAGGAAACAATAGCTTTGAATGACACACTGGACCGGATGGACTTAACAGAGACATTCAGAACATTTCATCAAGTAAGGCAGTCAGGGATGGCCTCACTAAAAATGCAATGTTGAGCAATGACTGTGAGAGGGTGAGGAGAGGAAGGAGGGCTCCAGGCAGAAGGACCAAAAGGGAAGACTGGTGTGTTGAGAGTAGCCAAGAGCTCTGTGTGGCTGGCAGTGAGTGAGCCAGAGGGGAAGCAGAGGGAGGCCAAAGAGGAAAGGGGGCTCTTGGCCAACTGCTGGGCCTTGTCTGCCTCTGAGGGACTTTGGCTTATTCTAAACGAGGAAGGAGACCCTTGGAGGATTTTGAGTGGAGGAGTGACATGATCTGGAATTGCCCTGGGGCACCTGGGTGGCTCAGTCGGTTAAGCGTCCGACTTCAGCTCAGGTCACGATCTCGCGGTCCGTGAGTTCAAGCCCCGCGTCGGGCTCTGTGCTGACTGCTCAGAGCCTGGAGCCTGTTTCCGATTCTGTGTCTCCCTCTCTCTCTCACCCTCCCCGTTCATGCTCTGTCTCTCTCTGTCTCAAAAATAAATAAATGTTAAAAAAAATTTTTTTTTTAAAAATAAAAGAATTGCCCTGACTGCCTGGTTCTTTCTTAAACCCATGAACAACTGCATTTAGGAAGAGGAACCAAAACAGACCCACAATTCATGAATTGCCTGCCTCGTTGTCCCCTCCCTGTCCTGGTCCTTCCCTGCCCTGCTAGGTGTTTAGCCATGACATGTATACTGTCCTTCTAAATGGAGTGATTCCAGACAAAAGGATAATGAATAAGGTCAAATTTCAAATGCAACTAGCTAGTGAAGGTATGCTGTCAAAAGCAATCCATAACACGCATGATGAGTTTTCTAAAACACCTCTAATGCCAATGAAATTCTTAATGGAATTGTGTGTATATATAAGAGACGTAAAAGGCAGTGGTATATGGTGACCATATAGTCAAACAGTATAAAACAGCATTGATCAAGGTTAAGTAATAGTCAAGGCACAGGCTCCTCCAGTATCTTTTCCCACAGAGAGGACTCACGGTACATCTTGCTAGGGCTCTGGTGAGTGTGCTGGCCTCTTGCCCTTCCTACTCACACAAACCTGTCCTCTTTGCAGAGTCCTTAAAAAACAGTTAAACCGATACAAAGACAAGTTGCAAGCCATATATGCCGCCCAGAAAGAAAAAAGTTGCCGATTTGAAACAAAGATTCACCAACTCACGGCCAACCAGGATAGTCTGTGGACCCAGCTACAGCAGATGGGGCAGCATCTACAGGTAGGCAGTGTGGGAGATGCCATCTGGACCGTCCAGAAATCTGACCTCAAATCCTCTGGTCAGTGGAGGGACTTCTGCCTGAAGCTTCTCACCTCACTCTGATCAACCTCTTCTCTTTCCTGCCTCCTCTCTCCATTCCCTCACTCCTCCCACTCTTTATCTTCCAGACTGTGTCCTTCCCCTTCCTGAAGGCAATGCCATTGGGAGAATTGGTGGCTGGTGTGGTTATCAGTGCCATTTAGAAACTATAGATCTAGAGCAAAGTGGTCCTTTACAGCACTGATTAGCCTTTTGGTCTCTGCATCCTTTTTACATTCTTAAAAAAAATTTGAGGATCCCAAGGAGCTTTTGTAGGTTGTATCTATTGCTCTTTACCATGATCAAAAATAAAAGCGAGAGGTGGCTTAAAAGTTTATTACTGAATTAAAAAATGTAGTAAACCCATTACATAGGGAACAATTTTAAATAGTAACTATATATTTTAAAAAAAACCTTAGAATAGTGGCATTGTTTCACATTTTTAAACAAATTTCTTTATCTGGCTTAATAAAAAGACATGCCATGGGGCGCCTGGGTGGGTCAGTTCGTTAAGCGTCTGACATCAGCTCAGGGCATGATCTCATGGTTCAAGGGTTCGAGCCCTGTGTCAGGCTCTGTGCTGATAGTGCAGAGCCGGGAGCCTGCTTCAGATTCTATTCTGTGTCTCCCTCTGTCTCTCTCTCTGCCCCTCACCATCTCACACTCTGTTTCTCTCGTTCTCTCTCTCTCTCTCACTCTCTCTCTCTCTCTGTCAAAAGTAAACATTAAAAAAATGTAAATAAACATTAAATTTTTTTAATTAAATAAATAAGTAAGTAAACAAATAAATAGAAGACATGACTTCACTGCTTCATTCAAGATGTTTTATTGAAGTATATGAAGATATCTGGTCTTATAGAGATTTGCAGTTGAAAAAGAGAAAAATGTTTGAATAAAGTCTTTTCAAATCATTAGAGATCTTTTTTTTGTTGTTGGAAGTGCACCGAAACACAAGTGATTGTTTCTTAAAGGAGAGTTGCAACCTTGAATCTGAAACCATCGCTCTCTCACTCTTGTTTCTTTAAAATACAATGTTGTGATGTGCTCTTCAAATGAAGCCTCTACCCATGCATGATATTGGAGCACGATACACTGGTAATTTGGAAGTTCGCTGAGCTAAGCCAAACTTCTTGCCTCCCGTTATACAATACCCACCCTTCCTCCTCCACCCCCCCTCCCCCCTCCAAATCACATTCATTAATACCACCATTAAGCTCATCGGGAAAGTCTGTCCGAGTTGGAAAGGTATCATGCACATGGTGGTAGATCCGAGTTTTCTAAAATCTGGTTTCTGCTACAAGCCTCACCTGTTGAAATTGACAATACATACTGTGAATTGCTTCCTTACTGTGACAATCTCACTTCACCTAGTTTTGGAAAACGTTTGCCAGACTTCCAAGTCTGCATAACAGTCTGCAAGTCCATCCTTTCACCCAAAAGGCAACTTTTGTGTTTCAGTAACATTAGAAGTATTTTGCACATTTCATCCTACACCATACATGTCATACATGTATTCTACAAAATACATGTCATCATGTACATTTTTCATCCTACAAAATACATGTCATAACTAAGAAAACTGAAAATGTTTGTTATACCACCAAGGATATTTTTATTTTATATTTATTTATTTATTTATTTATTTATTTATTTTAGCTGCGAGAGCATAATTGTGAAGAACACTACTGACTAGTAGCACTCTTTGGTGCTGCCTTGATTTTTACCAAGGCACCAACGGTGTTAGCCTTACTTACTTTAGCCTTACTTTTGACTCTGTACCCTCGGGGTAAATGTCAACACAGTGAACAGGCAAATAATATCTAAGTATCATCGGGCAAATCATTTTGACCTCACAGACCTCTAAGAAGGTCTTAGGGACTTCCAAGAATCTGTGGACCACACTTTGGGAATTGTACTTTATAGGGTGCACACCCCCTAGATTCTATACCCATGGCTTATTATAAGCCCCCCAACATACCTAGCTAGATGGATCATTATGAACGTGTTTTATTGTAATACATTTTAGCTACAATTCAAGGTATCCTGATGTTCTCAGAAATTCCTTATGATAGTTTTAGAACCTGAACATTTAGGACCTAGAATTTTCCCAAGTTCTTGTGATATTTTAGAATCTGAACTGCTGTCCTTTTTGTAGCTGGTTTTAGAGGGACATTGAATTAACAGCATAAAATAAAATCAATAATAAATGATTTGGAAAAGAGAAAAAAAATCTTGCATTAAAATTTCCGATTAGGAGATTAAAACGTAATGTATTTATGAAAAGGGTACGATAAAGGTTGATTTCTTCATGAAGTTTTCTTTACCCAGGCAATGTTGCAGCCACTCCACCCTTCATCTTCTTCCTGTCAAAATACGATTTCCAAGGGTGACCACGGAAAGGATGGAAGGTTTTGGAGGGGAGGAGATTCTTCCCAGGTCACAAATGCCACTGAAGCCTGTTCAGAATGGGAACCTCTCGCTTACCCAACCATGATTGACAAAAGTCACCAAAGTCAAGCAAATGCAGAGCGTGCTGTACCAAATTCAGAATCCCCAGAGGCCCTTTTGCCGCTGAAGTCAACACAAAACAGCAGGGCACAAAGCCAAGCACCAAAGACCTCAAAGGAAATCTTTAGCTCCTTACCCGGTTCTCAGGAAGGATCGCTGCAGGACACCCCCCATATGGCTCCTGAAATGAGCAGTCATGCTCTGGCAACTGCAGACAGGAAAGAGATGCCTAACATCCAGGAGGGAAAGGATGAGCTAGAGGAAAAGGAACTGCAAGAACTGTTGTCAAAACTTACAGATGCCCTCACTCTAGAAGTGCCACCAGGTAAGATTTTCACAATCATTGGAGAAAGTTAATGGCCAAGGATTCAGGCTGCCTTTTTTAAAAGAAAAAAAATTTTGTAATGTTTATTTTTGAGACAGAGGGAGACAGAGCGCGAGTGGGGGAGGGGCAGAGAGAGGGAGACACAGAATCCGAAGCAGGCTCCAGGCTCTGAGCTGTCAGCACAGAACCCGACGTGGGGCTTGAGCCCACGAACTGTGAGATCATGACCTGAGCCGAAGTAGGACACTTAACCGACTGAGCCACCCAGGCGCCCTCAGGCTGCCTTTTATTTTATAACATTATCTCAACAGCTACAATTCATCTAGTGAGTAAGAGTCAGAGTTGTGAATCGTTTGGACATCAGTAGCATCTCTGAACTTGAGGTCTAGAGTTGCCCAATTTACAAGGTTTTTGTGAGCACTAAAGGTGATAGACCGTAAGAGATTTTACTATAGCGTCTGGCACAATCCTAGCATTCCATAATAGTAAATAGCTACAAACACTTTAGAAATAAGCAGCTTTCATAGCTAAACTGGAGAAACAAAAGCAAAAAATAAAAACGATACGAAGATGTCAAAGACCAAAAGACTCTCCTAGAAGAGAAGCCAAGTTTTTACGTGAAATTTAAATTAGAAAGCATTTCCATTATAAAGTATTAAATTATAGAAGAGAAGTAAATAACAAAAAATAGATAATTTTGTTATTGCTCTTGTTATTATCAACAGTACTGCCACAAATATAATTGGGCAGCCTGACGTTACCATTTAAAAATGGGGGTAAGCGCCTGGGTGGCGCAGTCGGTTAAGCATCCGACTTCAGCCAGGTCACAATCTCACGGTCCATGAGTTCGAGCCCCGCGTCGGGCTCTGGGCTGATGGCTCGGAGCCTGGAGCCTGTTTCCGATTCTGTGTCTCCCTCTCTCTCTGCCCCTCCCCTGTTCATGCTCTGTCTCTCTCTGTCCCAAAAATAAATAAAAATTAAAAAAAAAAATGGGGGTAATAATAAAGCATAAGAGACTCTTAAAAACTGAGAACAAACTGAGGGTTGATGGGGGGTGGGAGGGAGGGGAGGGTGGGTGATGGGTATTGAGGAGGGCACCTTTTGGGATGAGCACTGGGTGTTGTATGGAAACCAATTTGACAATAAACTACATATATTGGAAAAAAATTAAATAAATAAATAAATAAATAAATAAATGAGGGTAATAATGATGTTCTTCCAGAAGACAATTGATTAAGTTTCTACAATGTAAGTAGTACCATCATTATCATCATCTTCTTCATAAGCTATGACTCCTTGCTAAATTCTGAAGGCTCTTTTTAAAAAATCTTGAGGGGCGCCTGGGTGGCGCAGTTGGTTAAGCGTCCGACTTCAGCCAGGTCGCGATCTCGCGGTCCGTGAGTTCGAGCCCCGCGTCGGGCTCTGGGCTGATGGCTCGGAGCCTGGAGCCTGCTTCCATTCTGTGTCTCCCTCTCTCTCTGCCCCTCCCCCGTTCATGCTCTGTCTCTCTCTGTCCCAAAAATAAATAAACGTTGACAAAAAAAAATTTTTTTTAAATAAAAAATAAAAAATCTTGAAAAAAATAATAAAAAATAAAAATCTTTTTGAAAATTCAGTTAAAATTTAGCTTAAAATTTTAATTTTAAAATTTAAAAGGCTCTCTACTATAGTTATTTCTTCTGTTTTGGCCTGGTGCCATCTTATTTATAGCGTTTTGTTGCCTTAATATTATCCCTATATCTATATCCATGTCCTTTTTGAAAGCCTAAGATCTTTTGTGTTTGAGTGACCATCTAGAGATGTGTGAGGAGGACTTCTCAAAATATTTCTGAATCGGCGTGTGAGTTTTTTAGAGCTGCCATAACAAAGCACCTACCACAGACTGGGTAGCTCAAACGTCACAAATTAATTTTCTCACAGGCCTGAAGGCTGAAGTCTGAGATCAAGGTATCCCTCTGTGGGCATCCCTATCCAAATTTGCTCTTTTTATAAAGACACTGCTCCTATTGGATTAGGATCTGCCCGTATAACTTCATTTTAATTTAATTAACTCTTTAAAGAAGCTGTTTCCAAATATATTCACACTCTGAGGTCCTGGGGTTAGGACACCCACATATGAATTTGGGAAGAGACACAATCCAACCCATAACAGTCGGTGAGCTGGAAAATCAGTACATCATAATGTCGGTCGTATACTGAAGTTGGTAGAAACAAGTCAGTAAAGTAATTATTTGGTGATTCTGAAAATCTCCGCTGTGAGAAGAGTTGGAGTTATAATCCTTGCATTAGAGAACACACGATTACCAAGATGCCCAAAGCATGCTCAGACGGCCTGAGATAAAGACAGGATGAGAACTCCTTGTGCTTGATTCTGAGGCCGGCACAAGATTCCACCCACTGTGTTTCCACTTTAACTTCATTGGGGTCATGACGAGTACTCAAAGCAAAGTCAACATCCACTTGAAGGTTTCAGGAAAATTTCACGTAAAAATTTGCCTTTTATTCTAGAAAAATCTTCCAGTCTTTGATATCTTCATCTCATTTTTATTTTTTGTTTTGTTTCTCCAACTGAACTTATTAGGGCTGTTGATTCCTCATAGCCCTTGCAAATGTAGCAGGCTGGGTTGCACGTTCCGGATCACTAATAAGCTAGGTCTAGTACACACATTGGGAAGACATTATCCCAACACTTGTGCAGTTTGATACCTAAAACTAAAAGATGCATGTGTATTTTAATTTCCTTTATCAAAGTCTATATATAAAAATCATACATCTATACGTATACACACATGATTATATCATTAAAAGGAAAATCATGAAAGGGTAAAGCTTATTTCTACATTTCGATGATGCAATAATGTGTAGAGGTGCAGTTAGCATTGTCCAATCTTGTAGAATATACCAAAAAAAAAGTATACCTCAAAAAATTAATTTAAGGAGAATCATTAGGATGTTTCTACCGGAGGTATACAAAAGTGCTTAGGATGTTAGCAAGAGAGCACGCATTTTCCCTTTTTGTTATTATGGTAGTGCATACTTCAGGATGGTCCCACAAATGCTAATTGACAAGATTTAAATGTACAGTCTTATTTCTTTTCGAGCAGCCCTGTTTCCTTAATGCTTTCAAGCAGAGGATCTATGTTAATCTTCATGGCTATTTGCATTTCCTAAACCTTGTCACTCCTCACTCAAATATTTCTAAGTAAGTTTATATCTTTATTCAATCTGGTTTTGAATACGATCTTGTTTGCAAATTCTTCTTAGCCATTGGTGATATGGGTTATAAAAGTACGCTCCGTCGTTTATGCATAATCTCTGCATGCTTGCCAAAATTACACCAAAAGGGCATAACAGGGCCAGAAGTGTGATAACCACACTGATGAAGGTGTGGAAAGGCCAACAAACTAAATTAGGGTGTTGGCTACCTTTGTTTTATTTCTCTGTCACGGATGCATCAAATAACAGCAGGAAGTTTTTGATCATCTTACTGTCCCAGTTTTTTTTTTTTTTTTAATTTGAGAATTCTCTGGAAAATTAGGAAGTCCCATTGTTTGTAACAGGCTAAGGTTTACTCAGTGTCAACGTATTTACCCAGTGTTGTGATCATCCTAGTGATGCAGGCAGGCTGGGTCCGAGGACCCAGGGCGGGTCCTGAGGACCTGCCAAGAGTCCGTGGCTTCACGCAGGATGAAAATCAAATGCGAGCCCGCAGGAGGTGAAAGCAGAATTTATTGAAGATATAAAGAGCGAGGTACAGATGGAGAGTCTGAGCGATTTGGAAAGGAAGAGAGGGAGTCTCATCTTTGCCTCAGGTCTGGGGGTTTTATTGGCAATTGTGGTCAGTGCACGTGTCCTCTCGGGCACACAGGAACCGGCCAGAGCAAGGACAGAGTGCAGGTGTCCATCGTAAGGCACTTATTCCCTGAAGCCAGGGAGTCTTGGCATCAAGATAGATAATCTAGCACCAGTGGTCTGGAAAAGGCACATGATGGCTCTGCCCTGTCATTCCTCAGGTACCATCTATTATGCTGGAAGACCCCAAAGACATCATTATCTCTTTGTCCCTTACAAGGAGGACACACATTAAGGCATGTGTAGGGTGGGGGCTGCAGGTCCTAGCAAGAATAGAAGCGGGAAAAGAAGTGAAGGGGGAAAAGAAAAACACAGCTTTTTCTTTCACAGGGTCTCTTCCGTTTCCCTGCCTCACTGTCGCTGACTATTCTTTTAGATTGGAGCTGCGCTAAGGAGTCAACACAGTTTGGAAATTAAGATGAACTTTAAATTACTTAAAAGATAAGGCTAACGCAGTAAGCCTAATGGTCAATTAGGCAGTTGTGCACATTAGCTGAATAGAGTCGTTCATTATCACGATAGGATAACAGAATTTCAAGAGCCTATGAGAGTTTAATAGAAAGCATGTAGAAGAGGTTCCCCAAGCCTCCTTAAATTCCAAATGCTGGGTTGAAAATCAGTAGCAAACGATTTGCTCAAGCTTGCAGCAAAGGAATTTACCTTACAGTGCAGGAACAGGAAATTTTTCTCTGTATGGTTGTATGTCTTTCCTTTCTCAACATAAGTTATATTGTTCTTATTTTGCTTTTTTTTTCATAGGGCACCGCTCAAACTATTCATCAGTAGCCAAACAGCAGAGGTTCTCACAGCATGGTCCCTAGACCAACGGCATCAGACTCACCTATGACCATGTTAGCAATGCAAAGTCTTGGGCCCCATCCCTGATATACTCTGTTAGGGAGCTCCAGAGAAACAGAACCAACAGGGTGTAATATAGAAAGAGACTTATTTTTAAGAAATTGGCTCATGTGATTATGGAGGCTGGCAAGTCCCAAGATGGACTGTCAGCACACTGGAGACCTAGAAGCACCAGCGGGTGTGGTTCTAGTGCAAAAGCTGGCAGGCTGGAGACTTAGGAAACGGTGATCTTTCAACTGGAATCCGAAGGCAGAAGAAAACTCATGTTCCAGCTGCGAGGCAGTCAGGCCGAAAGACTTCTCCTACTTAGCCTTTTTGCTTAATTCAGGCCTTCAATTGATTGAATGAGGTCCATCCACATTAGGCAAGGCAATCTGCTGTGGTTAGTCTGCAGATTCAAATGTTAATGTCATCCAGAAACACTCCTACAGCACACCCAGAACAATGTTTGACCAAATATCTGAGCACCAGTAGCCAATCAAGTTGAGGCATAAAATTAACCATCACATGTACCAAATCAGAACTCTTAGGGGAGGACCTAGAAACCTGTTTTTACACTGTCCAGGTGATTCTGATATACACCAGAGTTTGAAAAACCTCTGCTCTACAGTGGGATTTCTGGCTCCTCAGATTATCGCTCAGAGTCATGGGAATGTCCTTTAAGAACCCACGACCAAGTTGTATTAGTAATCGATCGTGGCAAATAACAGCCATCTTATTTTCCAGGTAGCCTAGAGAAAAGGCATTGTCAACACGGACGGGGGAGCGATGGTTTCTGTTTCTTCTCCATGCTAGAACTTTGGCACCATCAGCTTAGGAACCTGTAAGTGCTTTCTCTGAAGGACTCTCCTATTTGTTGATTTCAGGCCCGCCATCTTCGGTAAACATGGACCTGTATTGTGGAGCTGAGCGGCTGTGCAGGGCCTTCTCTGCCCTTGTCGATCAAATCACTTCGTCCAACTTGAAGTGATAAGGAGTCCAGGCCCAAGGACCCCTTGGATGATGATGAAACATATTTTCAGAATCTATACTAAAAGAATTAAGCCTTTTACCTCTCCATAATCTGGTGTGAAATGTGAAGAAAATAAGTTTTATTTTTTTCATCTCCCTACTCACGTATCTCAGTCCTGCAGTTCAGACTAAAGCCCCGGGAGTGAGGGCAAAGGAAAAAAAAGGCCAAGTCAAATCTAGGTGTATTGGGTTTCCGATAGAGGGACATTATTCATTCGAATACTTTATTAGTGATATTCCAATGTGTGATCTACATGAATTAATGCAACTGTCTTCTTCAAGTAGCACTTAGTGAATTGATGACTGTATTTTTCTTTTTTTTTTTTTGGCCCGTATTAATATCTTTCTTTTTTTAAATTTTTTTTTCAACGTTTTTATTTACTTTGGGGACAGAGAGAGACAGAGCATGAACGGGGGAGGGGCAGAGAGAGAGGGAGACACAGAATCGGAAACAGGCTCCAGGCTCCGAGCCATCAGCCCAGAGCCCGACGCGGGGCTCTCACGGACCGCGAGATCGTGACCTGGCTGAAGTCAGATGCTTAACTGACTGCGCCACCCAGGCGCCCCAATATCTTTCTTTTTTAAATTTATTTTTTATTTTTAAATTTACATCCAAGTTAGTTATCATATAGTGCAAGAATGATTTCAGGAGCAGATTCCAGTGATTCATTCCCTATGTATAACACCCAGTGCTCATCCCAACAAGTGTCTTCCTTAGTGCCCATTACCCATTGAGCTCATCCCCCCACCCACAATGCCTCCACCAACCCTCCGTTTGTTCTCTGTATTTAAGAGTCTCTTGTCCCCCTCCCTGTTTTTATATTTTTCCTCCCTTCCCTTATGTTCATCTGTTTCGTATCTTAAATTCTACATGAGTGAAGTCATATGATATTTGTCTTTCTCTGACTAATATCGCTTAGCATAATACCCTCTAGTTCCATCCACATTGTTGCAAATGGCAAGATTTCATTCTTTTTGATTGCCAGTTATTACTCCATTGTGTGTGTATATATATATATATATATATATATATATATAAACACACACACCACACCTTCTTTATCCATTCACCTGTCAGTGGACATGTGGGCTCTTTCCATACTTTGGCTATTGTTGATAGTGCTGCTATAAACATGGGGGTGCATGTGTCCCTTCAAAACAGCACACCTGTATCCCGTGGACAAATGCCTAGTAGTGCAATTGCTGGGTCATGGGGTAGTTCTAGTTTTAACTTCTTGAGGAACCTCCATGCTGTTTTCCAGAGTGGCTGCACCAGTTTGCACTCCCACCAGCAATGCAAATGAGATCCTCTTTCTCTGCATCCTCACCAGCATCTGTTGTTGCCTGAGTTGTTAATGTTAGCTTTTCTGACACGTGTGAGGTGGTATCTCATTGTGGTTTTGATTTGTATTTCCCTGATAATTGAAAGCAATGAGCATTTTTTTCATGTGAGATGATGCTCCTGATGGAGACCAGGCTTGTCAAAGAACTAAATACACACACACACACACACACACACACACACACACAATCAAGTATATGCAAAACTGATGAAATCTGGATAAACTTTGTGGATTGTACCAATGTTGATTTCCTGGTTGCATTATTGTACTATAATTATGCAAGATGTTACCATTGGGGGAACTGGATGAAGAGTATACAGGATGTCTCTATATTATTTTTTTTTTTATTTTTTTTTCAACGTTTTTTATTTATTTTTGGGACAGAGAGAGACAGAGCATGAACGGGGGAGGGGCAGAGAGAGAGGGAGGCACAGAATCGGAAACAGGCTCCAGGCTCTGAGCCATGAGCCCAGAGCCTGACGCGGGGCTCGAACTCACGGACCGCGAGATCGTGACCTGGCTGAAGTCGGACGCTTAACCGACTGCGCCACCCAGGCGCCCTATATTATTTTTTATAACTGTATATGAACCAATGATGATCTGAAAATAATCTTGTTTTGAAAACATGAACATTTCTCACTAAAATTCCGCACCCAATGCATTTGGCTAATGTACCTATCCACCAGTATAGATGCTTAATTTAATAATGTCCAAAGTAATAGCTAACATTTTTTTTTTTTTTTTTTTTTACTATTAGAGTACTTAGTTTCTAAGCACCAACTCATTTACTCCTCACAACAAAACTAGCAAATAGATATCTCATTTTCTGAGGAAACTATGGCACAAAGAGGTTCAATAACTTGTCAAAAGTTGCTTGGCCAGTAGTTGATGAAGTTGAGATTTGAACCCAGCTTCTGGGCCTCTACTCTACCCTGTATTTTCTCCCAATAAATATTGCTACGAGTCCAGTCTTATGGATATTGTCTGGATGTGCAACCCATGTTGCATTCAGAGAGTCATGGATTTTTATTTATATGATCTGTAATTTCTAGTACTTTCCCAGCAGAAAATGATGGCCATTTACATAGGATTAAGAGTGGGTTATCCCTGTTCAACCTCATGCTAATATTTGCTCTTTAGCCTATCACAATTTTTTTATTTTGCTGTTTTTCGCTCTTCTTCTCACTTTCTCCCAACTTCTTCCTTACAAGTTTAATAAGCATCCCCTACAACACAGATCAGCAAACGACAGCCCACAGGCTAAACCCTGCCGACTGCCTGTTTTGTCCGAGCTATGAGCTAAGAGTAGTTATTACATTTTCAAAAATGGTTGAAAGAGTCAAAAGAAGAAGAATATGCCGTGACACTTAGAAGTGATACGGATTCAGATTTCATTGTCCACAGGCAAAGTTTTATTAGAACATCACCACGCTCATTCATTCACATAGTGTCTATGGTTACTTTTATTCTACAAAAGTGGAGTGGATGATTCATTGCAACAGACACTAGATGACCTACCGGCATATGATAGTTACTATCTGATCCTTTACAGAAAAAATTGTCAGCCCCAGTTGTAGAGCACCAAGGTGACGGGGGAGCCACGGGCAGGCTTTTCTGTAAGCAAGAGGGGTATTTCTTCAATGATTTGTAAGAGATAATAAGATAATAATAAGATAATAATGATTTGTAAGAGATGGCTTTTAAGAATGTGATAAAAGGTATTAGAGAGAGGGGCATGAAAGCAATACTGTAAGCCTATGTAGGGGCGCCTGGGTGGCTCAGTCGGTTAAGCGGCCAATTTTGGCTCAGGTTGTGATCTTGTAGTTTGTGAGTTCGGGCTTTGTGTTGACAGCCAGAGCCTGGAGCCTGCTTCAAGTTCTGTGTCTCCCTCTCTCTGCCCATCCCCGCCTTATGCTCTGTCTCTCTCTTAAAATAAATAAATATTTTTAAAAAATGTTTTTAAAGAAATGATAAAGTGGCAGTTTTTAATGTGCTCATTCTCTTAACAAAGAAGAGCTGAAGGTTAACAAGGAAAAGCCAGTTCCTTCCTCGGACTCACTTCACCTGTTAGGACTTGTTTAATTCTCAGTTGTGGCTGTCTTCTGATAACCCTTTGGATAAGATTTTTAGTTTGAGGAGGACCTAAACCTTCAGTGAAAACATTTCCTGAAGCTTCCTTTAGATCTGGAAAAAGCAAGTCAATTGTTAACATATCTGAAATTCAAACTGGTTGTCAAGCATTGGTTATATAGTACAATTGGAGAGATGAAGTAGTTACATATAAAAAAACCACATTGTGTCTGGATCTCAAATAAATTTGCTCATTGAACTTCTCTGTAATGAACCTCATTTGGGTCTGGTCACTTTTCAGGAAAAAAATTTTTATGGATTCCTTTATTATAATACTGTTCATTTTACTTTTAGTTTGCTTTGCAGTGCAAAGTGTAACTAACCACCTATAAGGTTTTATTATTTAATCAAATAGAAAATAGGCTAATTGAAAGATACTTATACTTACTGTTCTTTTCTTAGAGTTTAGATTGTCAGTAATGGTAATATAAAATATTGAAATATGGGGCGACTGCGTGGCTCAGTTGGTTGAGCATCAGACTTCGGCCCAGGTCATCATCTCACCATTCCGAGTTTGAGCCCCAAGTGGCGTTCTGTGCTGACAATCTAGAGCCTGGAGCCTGCTTCGGATTCCGTGTTTCCCTCTCTCTCTGCCCCTCCTCTGCTTGCATTCTGTCTCTCTCTCTCTCAAAAATAAATATTTAAAAAAATTAAAATATTGAAAAAAAAAGACTCCTTGGGGCACCTGGGTGGCTCAGTCAATTAAGTGTCCAACTCTTTATTTCAGCTCAGGTCTTGATCTGAGGGTTGTGAGTTTAAGCCCTTCATTGGGCTCCATGCTGGTTGTGAAACCTACTTAAAAAAAAAAAAAGACTCTGGGGCTCCTGGGTGGCTCAGTTGGTTGAGCGACCGACTCTTGAGTTTGACTTGGGTCATGATCTCACAGCAGGTTTGAGCCCCACATCCGGCTCTGCAATGATAGTGTGGAGTCTGGTTGGGATTCTGTCTCCCCCTCTCTCTCAGCCCCTTCCCTGCTTGCCCTGTCTCTCTCTTAAAATAAATAAAAATGAACTTTAAAAAAAAAGACTCCAATAACGTCACTTGGGATCCAGAGCTTTTATTAATTTTGTTTCCATTAAAAGAATGCTTTATTTGCCGTTGCATATGGTTTTTCTTGTTCTTTGTTTTATTCATTATTCAAAAATATTCTTTCAAACAAGATTTAGGTATTATAGACAGTCAGTAACTGGTAATAAATATAGCCCATTATGCCTGTACGTAAGCAGTGGCTACTGGCTTAGAAGTCATGCAGTGTATTCAAGTTAAATGTATGGCACTCCAGTTCAGCAAGATCCAGCATCCCAGAACAACTGATCAGAGTGAATACAAACAATGTGACTCGCCCAATCCCCTGGTCATCTTTGGAAGCTATTTTAACTCTTTCAGATAGTGGGATGAGCTGGCAGTAAAGCCACCCTTTGAAGGAACATGCTAGCAGGCTAAAATAATGAAAAACCTTAAGTAGGTACACTGAGAGAACGTGGCTTAATATTTACCTCTGGACATTCCCACCATTTCAAGTAATTAAATGATCAAGAGTCAAGGAAACAATGTTTTTTTAGTTCCAAGATACGAGTTAGCTCTGAGGTTAGATTTACTTTCTCTTTATTTCCAGGCCACGGGTGACTTTCCCAATGAGCTTAGACCCACTTCCGTGCAAGTGCATGCTTATCACACCTTCAATCAACTCTTTCTTCTTTAGGAAAGGTGTTCTTAGCTGCTGAGAATATGCACCTGAAAACAAAGAAAAGGAACTAGTCGTTAGAGCACCAAATTATTCTCAGGTTAATTAAATGTCAATAAATTGGTTTTAAAGTTTGTTATTTCTGTCACTCTATCAGAAGTCTGTATAAATTTATTGCAGGAGTGTGCATGTAAATCTGTGTTTATGTGTCCTTTGCAGTTTAGTTAAATAACCTAAATTAAGTAAAGTATAATAAAGACATGTCCTTGTTAACTAAAATGTATGTATTAAGATATGTTCTGACTAAACAAGTAAAAGTGGTCATTATATAATTTTTAATACAAAAATATACAGAAAAAACTTAAATTACCCATAATATAATCTTTCAGAGATAACCATAATTTTATGCATACACACTTTATACCATAATTTAGCGAACCATTACCTTATTGTGCGATGTTCCAATTATTTCCACATTTTCTACTGTTATAAATAGCATTGCAGTGAAGATTCATGTACTGCACGATTGGTTACATCTCTGAATATTTCTTTAGGGTACAGTTCTAGATAAGTAATTTCTAAAGATGTCTCTAGGAAATTTCTTGGAGTAAGTAAAGTAAAAAAAATCAAACATTGGTGCATCTAATTATTTATATTCCTGAAGCACTGTTTTCTCTAATGCTTGGTGCTTTACAAAAACAAGCACTAACATTTACCAGCTAGTTAGACACCAACCACAAATACCATCAAATTATAAATCTGAATTTTAATGTTCTTATCATGAAGGAATGCAAAGACTCCCAATTTTTCTAGAACATACAAACTGCCGGTCTCAGGCAGGCAGGTTTTTTTTTTTTTTCTCTCACTGGCAAAGCATGATTTGTTGAAGGAAAGGGCCTTTGGGTTTTGACACAAACAAGGATATACTTCAAAATCCCTTCATTTGCATTGAAGCCTTTACTAACCCATGAGTTAACGTCAAATCGGTCATTTTCTATTTGGAAGTTATCAGCCTACTCTTTTCCTAAATCAATTAATAACTCTCTCCCTCCTTCTGCCTTGACAAAATCCATCATACTTTGGTGGTTAAGGCTGGTTACACCATTTTCACACCTTCTGGATATTACAGCATTCAGTTAATAACTCATCCTTTCTAGACAAACTAACAATGACCTTTTGAGTCTTTTCTCAAGTGAGAACACATCTAGACCTCAGAATTTTTGGAATTCTCATTTCTATATTCCCTCTGTTCCTGTTTAGCACTGTTATAAACAACTATAGTATCTATGTCATCACCCAGCTTAACAAGCTGTCCTTGGGGTAAAGCTCTTCCAGACTCTATTGATTGTTAAATACATGCCTCTCATAAATTTCTTTTTTATAGAATCACAGAACATTAGAAAGGAGAACATAAAGAGACTTTATAGTTCATCTAGTTCTTTCCACACCCCTCTTTTTCAGATGAAGAAACTGAGGGCTAAATAAGTTGACTGAGGTTGCAAAGCTATTTAATATCTCTTGTTTTCATAGTTTTTGGTCCAATAGTAACAAAGAGGATATACTGGCATACAAAATAGGAGTTTTATGGTTTGGGTTTTTTTTTTAATTTTTTTTTGTTTGTTTTAGAGAAGGAGGGGGGAGAGGCAGAGGAAGAGAGACAGAGAGAGGAAGAATCTTAAGCAGGCTCCATACTCAGTGTGGAGCCCAACGCAGGCTTGATCCCACAATCTTGGGATTATGACCTGAGCCAAAATCAAGAGTCAGTTGCTCAACCAATTGAGCCACCCAGGTGCCCAGGAGTTTCATGTTTTTAGCAATGATTGATAGCAACAATTCTCAAGTGTATTTAAACTCTTAAACTTGAAGATATCAAAATAAGAACGCTTTTGCATATTATGTAGACATATTAGTTCTTCCCTTCTGCTCTGGTGATTTGATTTCCCTGAGAACTAGAGAGACAAACATCTCTTCACCCTCACCCCCATCCCAACCTGGTAGCATATTAATCCCCCAAGGACAATAAAAAAAGTTAGTGGAGAATCCGTGCAGGTACATCCAGAGCCCCGCTGAGCCACTAGAGATCTCAGCAAGCCTCTTGAGATGAAATCTCGATGTTCCAGCAACTATTTAACTTTTAGACACGGTGTCTTCTTGACCCAAGACCCTCTTTGACTGTGATGATACAATCAAAATGGAAAGCTTTGTTTCCTGATCTGCAAATAGTTGTTTATGTCAAACATTAAAATAACTCCAATAAAGTGGAATGTTCCCTCCTGCTACATAGTCACTCTGACTAAAGTTTGCAGACCAGCTGAGTCAACAGCAACTCTGTAGCAAGATTAAAAAAGTGGCTTCCAAAGCTGAAGATAAATCTACTGCCTTTAAAAAGAAGAAGAATAAGAAGATAGAAATGCTATGTTGAAATATGCTCCAAAAATTACATGAAGCTTCTGACTATTCTGATAGCCACATTGCAAGCAAGCGAACTGAAAGCTGCTTTAGAGAAAGACCTTGTGTGTGTGCATACTTATTCTCGTGTTCATCTGAACACAAATATTATTACATTCATTTATTCTATAGATAATTTAGTAATTCAAAGTGAGTGCAAAATATAAAAGATAAATATTGGTAGTGATTTGAGTATGACAACTAAATATGGTAAGAATGGAAGAAAGAGACCTACAGTACAAATGAAGAAAATATACAGGGGTAGAGCATTTGACTGCAAGTGAAGAAAGTATGTAATTCTCTTGATGCTGATGTCTAAACAGCCTCTGTTTAAATAATGTTTAAATATTGGTAACTAACATTGAAAGACGCTTATTTTTGTATTTCTTTAGTAGCTAAGCTGATAGAAGAATATTTCCTCTAAATATGGAAATTGGTTTAAGTTACAATAACACTTGCCAACATAATAAATTTATCTATAAATAACAGCAGAGGATTATCTGTTTTAATGGATCAGCAAATCATAAGATTTTTAGTGAGGTTAAAGCAAACTAGATATATAAAAGCTCTACAATCTTAGAAAAGTGTTGCTCTAGAAATATTACTGTTAAGTGCTGTTTCAATAGGGAAATTATAGGGATTATAACAGTTCTCACAATAAAATATACAAATGTAAATTTTATTTATGCCTCAGTTTTGCACTATTGCTTAAATGATTCTAAGCACCCAAACAGGATTTGCTGCAAGGATTGGAAGCTCATTGGTTGAAACAACTCTAAAAATGGAACAAAAACAATATGAATAGGGCCAGGGTATCTATCTCTCAGCTTACTCACAGGGGCTCACTTGCTCTAATTCTAATTCTATAAAGGATACTTCTTCTAGTGCCCCCAGAGAAGACTGTTTTTTAATAAAATATTGACACCAGTGAGAATCTCTACATTTGTCAGAAGTTCCAAATTACTAAAAATTAATCATTCAACTTGCTGGAAGTTAATTACATATTTGAGGTGTGTTCAAAAAGCAACAAGGAGTGAATCGCAAGCTAGCCAATTTTTCTGCCCTTTTCTGCCTTTTCTGTACCAACTAAGTACATTACAAGGAGCCTCTCCATTTACATGAAAGCAGTCTTTTTTTCTATTTAAAAGAGGCAAGAGCTTGCGTGTTGTGAATATTCCCCAGACTTACATTCAAGTCTTCCCAAATCCATAGCATGCAAAGACAGGTTATGACTGCTAATATTCAGGCTAATCATTTTATGCCTTTACGTTGTATTTTGAGAATCATGCTTTTCCTTACTTGCCTTTTTGACTCTTCTTTGCTGCTGTTTACATGAAGTATGAAAATGACAATATGTTGATACAAACAGCTACCATGAAATACAAAAGGCAGTGCTATCTTCCTATCACTTATGTGCTCTTGGGTTCACCCCTGAGAGAAATATATGTGGCAATGGATTCCCCGAAAGCCATTTCCCTCTTCCTCACAATTCATCACATTCATACTTCATTGACCCTTTCGAGAAACACGGGATCTAGAGTTCACCACCTTGTTTTCTCCCTGTGTGCTGTGGACGCACTGCTGAAATCTCCTCTTCCTTCCCAGCCAATTGCCTCCTTCCTAAGCCATGGTTCCTGGAGAGGACACAGTCCACATAGATGTCCCAGAAGAGTTGGGCCAGATCCCAAAACAGTGCCCCGTGCTTCAAGTTCTCAGATGACTTTAGGTAGATCATAAAATCCCAGAAACCTGAAACAGTGTTAGAAATTCGAGGCTTCCGCATTTCTAGGAGGAGCACTGAAGAAGATTCCCAGCACTGAGGATCAGCTTGATTAAGGGCCAGCAGGTCTGTCTGGCTATGGCAGAAGAAAGGAGACACACAGCACATTCCCACAATGAGCAGGGAGCAGGTAAGGGTCAAGGGGCGGTAGATCCCTCTTCTGTTCCCAGGATTGGCCATGGTGTTGAAACTGCACAGAATGGAAATATCTTATGAATCCTCACTTGATCTCCACTCAGTAATGAAAATAATTATGCCTTTAAAAACCTTGGTGTCAGCAAACAAAATGCACCATTGTCCCTAGGAAAAGTCTTATCATACCTCCCAGATCATAAGCCCCGTTCTACCTAAAATGACTCATCGTCGAGCCAGGTATTGTAAAACCAAGATACTTAGATTAAAAAGTGTTTATTCCTAAGACATGTTCCTTTGTGAGATGAATAAGTGAACTTGTTTTTCCCAAGTACAGAGGAACATAGTTGAAAAGAATATTAAGTGAAAATTTAACATTTTGCTGCATGGCTTTAATTATTCTATAATATCTTAATTTAGCCTACCTATTTCTCATCCAGGACTCACATGCAGTTAAGAATTTTAAACTATTTTATCCTTAAAT
This sequence comes from Herpailurus yagouaroundi, assembly GCF_014898765.1. NCBI lineage: Eukaryota > Metazoa > Chordata > Mammalia > Carnivora > Felidae > Herpailurus > Herpailurus yagouaroundi. The sequence continues at coordinate 85,162,357 of NW_024412395.1, read as the reverse complement.
GTTTTCTTATTTGGGGTGACTTTCAATTTTTTAAAACAAATAAGAATAGTAAAATGTTATAAATAAAAGCAAACATAAGGTAGTGTGCTAAAAGTATAGGAACTAAGGGGCATATATTCAATCAATTAGAGTAGAATTAATAGACACTTTATTAATACCCAAAATGCTCTACAATTCTCATATAACTTTCACAAAGATGATGTTTTATCATTTCTTTCTTCTTGCCACAAATCTCAAGAATTTAATGAAAATATTTGCCTCTCACTCAACTTTTCTGGCTCTCAAAGCCTGTTACAATAAAATTAAACCACATACCACTTTGAAATTATTATGTTACACTTCAGACAAGTGCAATGAGAAACAATGTTCTTAAAATAATCTAAATTTTCTTTTTTCCAAGGAAACAAGCTTATCTTACCCTTTAAGACTACTCAAAATGTATATCACACTGAAACAACTCTCACATAAAGAAAAAACAGGAGAGTACATGTAGCTCACTTTTAGTTTTCCCTTATATTTCCAAACATTTTAGATGTTAGTATCATGAAGGCAAGCAAGGCACCGCTCATAGGAACACTTATGGAAATACATCTATCTTGGAATATGTAAGGAGGATAACACCTTAAGATGGAATCTGTCTCTTCTGCACAGCAGCAGAACAGATTGAGGTACCTTGAAATCAATATTCCAGAACTGCCTTTGAACAAGGCATGGTCCTATTTGGAAGAGGTACGTGGAGATTCGAGATTATTCAAAAATATTTCAGATCACTTACACAGGATCTCTCCGTGAACAAAATTATATTCAGTGCGTCCTCCTCTCAACTAAAATGTCAAAGTCGAGTTGCCCCAAAGGCTGTTTTTCCTTAGTGGACAAGTCCAAGTGTCAGTGCCAAGTTATCGGAAGAGGGCGGGCCGCTGTCCAGCGTGCTGAAGTTAGTGTTGTCCTGGACTCCCTGCCTGATTGCACCACAGCGCTCACACCGGCTCCTTTAGATTCCCTTCTCAGGAGTCTTTCTCGAGCCTGGAAGTTCCTCAGCCCTGGGGTCCGGCGTGCGCCCCGCTACGAGCCCCGCGCTGTGCTCGCCGCGTCCCAATCCCACACCTGGTTCTACGGCCTCACCCACATCAAGGCGGAGTGCCAAGGACCCGCTGTGTCTTTGGTGCCCCATTATTTTCCTTACACCGAGGCTCAACTCCCAGGTCTCAGGAGGGCACCCCTTCGCACTTACCTCCCTCTCTGGATTCCCTCGAGCGTGTGGAGAGGAAAAGCTCAGGCTGCTCCCGGAGCGAGTGACGGTCCCCAGCCCCGGCGTCCTGAAGGCTACGGTGCCTCTTAAGCAGTGGGAGTGTTCGGCGCCTCTCCAAGTCTACGTCAAAGCGCCGGGAAACTGCCGCCACCTCTCGCCCCCAAGTCCAACTCCCGCACCCTCTTTTTCCCTCCCTCCCCTAGAGATCTCACTTCAGGTAACCGGCAGGCTTAGCCACACACGCCCTCACTGACCCTGACGCACACCTACCCTCCACCCAGTGGAACTGAGCCTTTCTGCGGTTTGGATTCCCGGTCTTACCTTGGGAGGAGCGACGCGAGGCAGGAACTGGAAAGTTGGGACCCAGCTCCGAGACAGTCTAGGAGTGAGTGGGGGCTCCCTAGATTCCCCACCCTCCAGGCGCTCCTTGTTTGAGAATGCAGAGATGTGAGGGAAGACCCAGGACTCCCGGAGGAGGTCGGAGAAGGCACGAGGGCACCCTGCGAGCGGCCAGAAAGGGCTCCAAGGGAATAAGGAGCCTCCTAAAAAAGTCATGGGTGTGAATTTCTCTGTCTGTCTGTAGTCCTGGGCTGAGAGTAGAAAAACGCCCCCGGGGCAAGGATGTGAGTAGGGAGACGTTGCTGGAAGGCCCCCTTAACTGGGGACAGGACACCCCCATTACCTCTAGGCTCTGTGGCCTGGATCCCCTCAGGAGCCGGTGTTTTTGCTGGCATCACTTGTGCCAGCCCACTTTTGAAGACTCACCTCAGGGGCCCTGCGTTTTGCCTGGGACTCCCTTTGGTTCTCAACTCACAGCTAGTTAATACCTTAGAGAAGGACTAAGCCCTGTCAAGCTTACGGAGCTCTGCTGAGCATTAGTGTCTCCCTTCACTGAAACACACCCTGCCTGGGAGCCTGAAGCAAAAGTCTTAGCTTTGCAAGTGTTTCCAAGGTTTGCCCCTCGCCCGGAAACCCTCTAAGTGTCCTAAAAAACCACTTGGAGTCTCCATTAACTGAAGGCTTTTCTGTCAGCTCAATAGTATCCATGGTTACCTTCCAGAGGGGCACAGAGAGGAACCCAGGCTTATAGCAAGGTTTACTGAAGACAGAGAGAACTGACCAGCCCCCCAAAGGATAGAAACAAAGTTCCAAAGAGGATTCCTGAGGGGTTCTGGGCTTTTTCTTCATCTCTGAACCTGGATGGGGTGTACTTCAGTTACTCAATCTGTGAACTGAACATACTAATGCCTGCTTCTAATTGCACCCTAAAAGGCGGAGGGAAAGATAATAGGCGAGATCTTGGACTTGCTTCCTAACTTCAAGACGCTCTCAGCCTTTTGGAGAAGGTCATTAGAGAAACACGGGTGTGTGAACAAGAGAGAATCCTGTGGAAAGGAAAGGGAAAGGAGGGGAAAAAGAATGTATCATTGAGGAGGTGACTGATGAACTTCTTGAGGAAGGAGTTGTACAGGTATCCTGGGGCCAAAAGGGGATATAGTCTTCTCCAGGCAGAGAAGTCAGCATGAGCAAAGACATTGAGGGAGCACTCAAAGCTGTTCTGTGTTTCTGGGAGAAAAAATAAGGAAAGGAGTGGAAAGAAAGAGGAGAGGACAGAAATTCTGGTTTGGGATATGTTATTACCTTTGAAAACATCGGTATATTAATAGGCAGTGCTTACTTTATGTTTCAGTTCCTTTGTGCCAGACACTATTCTAGAAGCTATGTATGCAGAAGGAACAAAACAAAGTCCCTTTACTCATGGAGCTTACATTCTAGTGGGGATGGGGGAAGAACATTTATATATATTTTTAATTTTTATTTATTTTTGAGAGACAGAGAGAGATAGAGAAAGAGCAGGGAAAGGGAAGAGAGAGAGAGGGAGACACAGAATCTGAAGCAGGCTCCAGGCTCTGAGCTGTCAGCACAGAGCCCGACGCAGGGCTCGAACTCATGAGCTGTGAGATCATGACCTGAGCCAAAGTCAGACGCTCAACGAACCGAGCCACCCAGGCTCTCCAAGAACATTTATATTTTAATTAAAAAAATATATACATATATAAAAATCATTATAATACATATAAATATGATATAATATATAATTATATTAATATATAAATATTATGTATATGTATAATGATTTGTAGTTCCAGTTTCTGTGTTGAACATTGAGTTTACAGCAATATATCAAAACAAACACATAACTCGCTAATTAAATGAACAAATAGTGCCATGTATGAGTCAATAATGAGAGTCTATCATTCTGAAGCCCTCCCCCCCAAAATATATGTATAATATATCAGTTGTGATTAGAAAAAACAAAAGATCATCAAAAAAAGTAAAGCAGGTTTGGAAAAGGATGTGGAGAAGAGTTATTCTATATGGAATACTGAGAAGCACTTCCTGGTGAGGAGATATTGAGTAAATCCTATTAATGTGGAAGAGTGAATCATACATATACATGAGAAAGAATTGCTCAAAGTGGGATATAAGGGAAGCTTGGGAAAAGTGTGCTGTGAGAAGTGTTTTCTGTATTGTGAGAAGTGAGGTCAGAGAGGTGGTCAGAAACCCATCCTGGCTGCTCAGTAGAGCACAGACTGGATGGGGCAGGGGGAGGCAGGAAGTACAGTTGGGAGCTGATACAATAATTCAAATGAGATACGGTGAATTGAGTAGAGGTCATAGCAGTGGAGTCAATGAAAGTAAGTGGGTTCTGAATATATTTTGATGATAGGAAAAACAGGACTTATTGATGGGCCAGCTGCGGGGTATAAGAAAAAGAGAGAAATTGAAGACGACTCCAAGTTTTAGGGGCTAAGCAACTGGAAGTTTGGAATTACCACCAGCTAAGAGAGGAAAAGTGTTGTGAGGAATCAATATGAGAGAGGAACATCAAGAATTTGGTTTTCAAGATGTCAAGTTTGAGATGACTATCATCCAGATGGAGATGCTGAATAGGCAAGGCAAAGGTGTGGACTAATGATAAAACACTTTAGGAGAGAAGTTTAGATTTGGGGTTTAGGCTTACCTGTAGACAACAGGTAAAACCCTCATAAGAAAGTATGTAAAGTGGGTAAAAGAAAAGCCAGATGATAGAAACTAGGAAGTGCCAACATTTAAGTGATTGAGAAACGGAGTCAAAACGAACCAGAAAAGTGTGGTTCCTTAGAAGCCAATGAGACAGAGGTTTTCACAAAGAATGAGGAAATCAACCATATCACACAGATTCAGAAAAGGGGCCAATAAAGTGAAGGCAAAGAATGTTCCATTGGATTTGAAAAAACAGGAGGCCACCAAGTTGCTTATTAGGAACAAATTTCAGTTGAGTGTTCAGGGAGAAGGAGTGGGGGGCTGAGGAGAAATGGAAAGTGAAGAAATGCAGACAGGCCCTGTGAAGCACCTTCTATGAAGTTGAGAAAAGAAGAGGGAGATGGATTGGAAAGAAGGTTGGAGGTTGGGTCTTTATCATGTTTCCAGGCTGAGGGAGAGAAACCACTAGAGAGAGAAGTCGAAATTCAGGAGAGAAGGACAACTAACAGTCTCAGAGGAAACAAGAAGAGGAATGAAAATAAAAACAAACCAGTGTTTTCCAGAAGGGGGCAAAGCTTGCTCTATGAACAAGGAGGAAGCGGGGGGGTGGGGGGCAGGGGACTCTCTCTGGATATCTGTAGGTAGAAAAGTGGGCAGTGGTGCAGAAGTTGAGATGGTGAGTGATGGTCTCAATTTTCCTAATGAAGTAAGACGCACAGTCAGCCACAAAAATATGAACGAAGGGAGGTGTTAAGAAGGGAACTTAAGAGTGAAAAGACTTTGGGATAATCACTGAAGATAGGAGAGGAGATAAGAAAGAAAGAGAGACTAAAGAAAGTACTATAAGTCCAGGCAAAGTTTGAGACCACAAATTTGCATGCATGCATGCCTGGTTTTTATGAGGCAAAATAATTTAATGAATGAAGACTATTATGTTCTGTAGCCAAACTAGCTGGGCTGACACCGTATCTTTCTCATAGGTCATATTTCATTGATTCTTAGATGCATTTTTTTCACATTTAACACCACTGAAATCAGAATGTATCTACCAGCTGATGGTACTTTGCAGTTAGAACTGCAGCATTTTCTTTTGCTTTTTTAAAATAATAGGATGTCTACAATTGACCGCATTCGTGATTTGATGTAATGTTATGGGCAACCTGACCTCTGTGAAACAGTTTTCCTGCATGTAAAATGAGCAAAAATGTCTCCTGTGGCTGGTGAAAATGAAACGAGATCGTACACGGAAAATACTTAGAATGGTGCTGCGTGTAGCTAGTACTTGAAAAATGCTGGTTATTATTTTTCTCCTGCGGCGTTCATCTGACCGAACGTAGGAGAAAAGAATGGTCATTATTACATTCGCCTAGTGTTAGGGTTGGGTAAATGCTGACACAGATGGATGCAAAGGACTCAAGGACTAACTTAAAAGTTAGCAAAAGAGAAGAGACTGGGGTGGAGAAGGAAAGACTAGAAGGAAATGGAGGCAATGAGAGGTCTCAATAAGGGAGGGAAAAGGCAGGTGTAAGAGGAATAAAGAAGGAAGTTACTGAAAGGCAGAGAGGCTCTGATCAAGGAGAGGGATATTTACATTTCACATTTCAGAGGTGGGACAGCTCTGAATTTTGAGCGCAACCACTCAAAGGAGCGCTGAAATGGGTTGAAGGTAAAGACCCCGGTAGTTGAGCTCCACCTCTCCTGTGAGTGTGAACATCATGAATTGAAATGGTCGCCGCTATTTGTAAAAGCTGAGGACGTGTGGCATTGCTATTTTTTTTCTAATATAGTTACTGGGGACTGGAAGTTTTGACCTTCAGTATAACTTTTGTAGTGCCATCCTGGAAAACAATGAGCTGTAAACATTTCTCATAAACACGATTCACCAGCTTACACTTGAAAATTAAATTAGTGAATATTTTATGTATTTATTTATTTATGTATTTATTTTAAATGTTTATTTACTTATTTTGAGAGAAAGAGAAAGAGCGGGAGAGAGGCAGAGAGAGGGAGAGAGAGAATCCCAAGCAGGCTCTGTGCTGTGCTGTCAGTGCAGAACCCGATGCGGGGCTCAATCTCACCAACTGTGAGGTCACCACCTGAGCCGAAATCAAGAGTTGAAAGCTCAACTGACTGAGCCACCCAGGCATGCCTGCATATTTTTATTTAAAAGCAGATCCTAATGACTATATACTCTGTTGTAATGTATATTCAGTATTCATTCCTCGGTTATCAGAGAAATCTGGAGAGATTCTTGGGAAGAAATATATGTATGTCTTCTATCTGGGCCTTCTCATCAGCTTAATAATCGCAAGAGAAAAATAGCAGACTAATTCTGGAATTTAGATAAAAAGAAAGCCACCACCAAATCATTTGAATAAAACACTTTATGCTCTGTGTAACATATTAGAATGTTTAGTTTGATATCTTATCCTTGTGACTTCATTTCCATAGACTAAACTCTCCCTAACGATGATGACTTTTAGTCAGCAACATTTTACAAAACATTGTTTCCATATACCTGGTTTCATGTGACCCTAAGGAAAACGTATGTTATCCTCTCTTCCCCCATTTTGCTGTTAAGGGATTTTCCCTGGGTGACTAGGCTGGTAAGAATGAGAACATGAGAACATTTACTATCTGTCACTCTCTATTCTCTTCACTGTGTAGTCTATTGTTATTCTCCTCTATGTCCCCAGTACCAACTGGGAGGGAGGATATGGCGGGTCCAACTTAGAGAATCATTTTAATAAGCTGTATCTGGAATCAATCTATCATATCATCATTCTGACTTGTTAAAAATATTTGGAGAACCAATGGATCATTTAAAATTACGTGATGCCAAAAAACCGGTTTGACTGGCATTTGTCATCCAAAGAGTTGTTTCAGTTTTATGCAGTTGCAGCCTTGGGCGAAAGAATGACTAGTTGAGAAGTAAATCGCAATTAGCTGAATGTGCCCCATGGGTAGATTTCCTGATTTTTGCCACTTGAAGCAATTCTCAAAGACATTAAAAAGGACTTCCGATTAATTTTAATGAAGTTCAAGAGCAGTTATATAGATAGTTTGCATCTTCAGCAGTGCATTAATTTGCAAATGATGGGGGCAGGCTTTAAGAATAGGGTGCTTCTTTAACATTTAGGATCAGATAGTAAAAATAATTACTTTCTCTCATTCTTTTATGCTTTTCCATAATGTGAAGATGGCAATAAACAAGGACAATTTCCTGGAATGCCCATTGGGGTAAGTGGATGAGTCATTCTTTAGTTGTCATCAAATTCATAAGGACACATTGCAGTGAAGTAGTCAGATGATACTGGGCATTGATTCTAAAATGTGCAGAAAAGGAAAGTTACTCCGTGACACAGGAATAGTTCATTCATGTTTTTCCTGCTTGTACAAGTGAAGGTACTGTAGTTGTGATCATAGGCACAATGGTGGGTTTTTTGGAGGTACTTCTCAAGATATATCCATCCTTTGCCCATTCTTTCTAGTAGGTTGCAAAGCCAATAGGTATCCTTATGGCTTTGTCAACAGTTGAGTTTATCTCTTACAAGAATCCCAGTCATTCAAAAATGACCATTGTAAGTCCTGTCTTTTTGGGCTACTCATTTCCAAAGGAGACTACACCACCAGTGATTTGTTTTCAATTTGGTTTGTATACCAAAGCAACTATGACAAAGGTCTGAAGTTTTAGCAAGTTTCTTTCCCTAAGGCTTTAATAATGATAGAGTAGCAGGAAAAGAACCAACATAAAACCTCTATCTCACCATGTGTGGGAGGAGTAGAGGGGTTCACAGTCAAAAAGTCAGAGGTCCAGTGACAATCATGGATTTTGGTCCAGAAGAAAACATCTGCGAAAGAACAATAAGGACACAGACCTATATGTCGAAGGCATGAAAACATCTTACAGTATGAGCAGGGCTCCTGGGATGAGGAACTTTTCCTTGACCCATGTGCCTCTAAGGGAGTTAGCTTTTCTCTGCCTTAGATTTTGTTCATACTTTGTTCTGCCACAATTTTGTTCATACTTTCATTATGCACTTACTATATTCTAATTGATATACATGCTTATCTGTCTCTCTTCACCTTCCTACTCCCACCCAAACCATTCCTTCAGAATGGGGATCATGTCTGACTACTCTCTCAGCTTTAAAGCCCAATCAGTGTGGATTGAATTTATTTATGAGAATAGTCTCATTTTGAACCTGAGACTGGGGTAGTGAGTGTCATTTAACAACTCTGCATTAGTCATATTTCTTTCTTATGACTGGACAAAGAAATTAAAATGTCAGTCAGCCAATTTAGTTTTTCTTTTTAATTTTTTTGCATTTATTTATTTTTGAGAGACAGAGAGACAGAGCATAAGTGGGGGAGGGGCACAGAGAGAAGGAGACACAGAGTCGGAAGCAGGCTCCAGGCTCTGAGCTGTCGGCACAGAGCCCAACGCGGGGCTCGAACCCACAAACCGTGAGATCATGACCTGTGCCAAAGCCAGACACTTAACCGACTGAGCCACCAGGCGCCCCCAGTTTTTATTCTTTATCCAGTGCTCAAACTTTTTATCACACTTTTGCTGGATGGAGATATTACTTTGATTTAATTATAAATACATCCTCTGAAATGCAATTTTTTTATTGAAAGACTATAATCTAAAAGTAGATGCTAAGTATGAAAGTATCAAATCATTTTCCTTGAGGAAAAGACATCTCCCATTCAATGACAAGAGTTTAACTTTCAGTCACTGGAAAATGCGAAACATGCTAAATCTAGTTTGAGATCATTTTGGTGACATGTTGTATTAGCTAGAAACACAGTAAGCTACAATAACCAAAAACCTGATTACGGTAGCTTATATAAAAAGGGATTTCTTTTTCTTACCTAAGAAGAGGTCTGGAGAAGTGTGGGTGCTAATATTACTTCAGTGACCAAAAATATCAGGCCCTACATTTCTGATTCCCTTATCCTTGCCTTGGACCCTGAGGTTAGCTGCCACAGCTCCAGACGTCACATCTACACTCAAGGCAGGAAATAAGTAGAAGGATCGTTCCGGCCCAGCTACCTCTGTTACTTTTTAATCAAGAAAATGAAAACATTCCTAAAACCATGGACTTAGCATTAAATTCATAGGCTACACCTAGGCCACATGGTCATTTATAGATGCAGGTAAGTCTGGGGGAAAAAAGCTCCAGTGGAAGGGGGTAAAGTACTTTGTGCAGGGAGTTGGGAATGGCTTTGGGAGAAGCAAACAGCAAAGTCAGCCCCACAAGGCAACGTGAACTGATGGAAAATGAGGCAACTTTAACCCTAAATTGGGATAACTTTTTTGCTGCTTATCTTTTCTTTTCCTAGGTCTTAACTTCTTTATCTTAAAACTGGAAGTTTCAGGGGCGCCTGGGTGGCGCAGTCGGTTAAGCGTCCGACTTCAGCCAGGTCACGATCTCGCGGTCCGTGAGTTCGAGCCCCGCGTCGGGCTCTGGGCTGATGGCTCAGAGCCTGGAGCCTGTTTCCGATTCTGTGTCTCCCTCTCTCTGCCCCTCCCCCGTTCATGCTCTGTCTCTCTCTGTCCCAAAAATAAATAAACGTTGAAAAAAAAAAACTGGAAGTTTCACTATTATTCACTAATAATATTCACTTCTCTCTGAGAAATAGAAGATGCTAGTAAAAATACAGTGATGGCTGCATAAGCTACTTGGGTATACAACTGAAAGCCCCTTGTTTCTAGGACTTTGAGCAAGGCATTTCAGCTCTCCTATGCATCAATGTTGTCTGCAAATGATATGGGTCCAATTATATAATTCCAAAAGTCTTTTCTGCTTTCTCAATTTGTTATCTATGATTTATGGGAATAATCTATTGATGAAATAAATGTCTAGAAACGTTGGATTTAGAAAATCATTGAAATTAAGAATTAGAGGTGGTATAATCATTATAGAGAGGAGTTAAACATTGCTATACCCTGTGAGTAAGTATACACTTCTCAGTGTAAACACCAGAGTAATGCTTGCATTTGTACATTGATAAATATGCACAAGAATGTTCGCAGAGATACCATTCATACAGCAAGAAACCAGAAATGACACAAAACCCCAAAAAGTAGGGAATAAATAAATACATGGTAGTAGAGTCACACAACAGACTATTTCACGGTAGTTAAAATGAAAGGAGTACGGCTAGTTGGAACACCGTGGATGGCTTTCAAAATATATTGAAAAGGAAAACAGAACTCCCAAAAGATTACATACAAATGCAGATACCCTTTTCATAAAGTGAAGACAACTAAAACCAAGCAACACATTTATTAGGAATATTTAAAAGAATATAACTGTGGGGGCGCCTGGGTGGCACAGTGGGTTAAGCGTCCGACTTCAGCCAGGTCACGATCTCGCGGTCCGTGAGTTCCGGCCCCGCGTCGGGCTCTGGGCTGATGGCTCAGAGCCTGGAGCCTGTTTCCGATTCTGTGTCTCCCTCTCTCTCTGCCCCTCCTCCGTTCATGCTCTGTTTCTCTCTGTCCCCCAAAAATAAATAAACGTTGAAAAAAAAATTAAAAAAAAAAAGAATATAACTGTGTGTTTCAAATGGCAATAAAATTATTATAGGAATCAAGGTAGTAACTACATTAGGAGGGAAGAGTTCATTGGACAAGACAGTTTCACACAGAGTTTCACACAGACAATGTTAGTTACTATGAATGTTCTGACCATCACAGTGAATAGCAGATTCATTCTTTATATATATTATAGACTTTTGAATAAATAAGTAGGCAAGTAAATAAATACCGGCATACAAAAGTTCAATGGATTAATGAAAGAGTATATCAAGGACCAAGAATTATGACTAATCCCATTCTGTTTACTTATATTTCAAGCAAAAAAAATATTTTTAAGTACGTATCACCTATGGAAGGTCTTTAAGAAAACGACCTTCTTGAGCTAATGTTCTTCTTTCCTCAGATAAAACAAATGATGCAAAACTTCATTCACCAAAAAAAGAATTTCTTGGCTATTTAGGATGTCTTCTATTAGAGCACCTAGTCATTTAACTAGTGCTAATAAAACAAGGAGGGAAACTGGAAATATATAACACCCTGTCCTGAACTCCAGTCCCTCTTGGGATAACCACACTCTATTCCCTTTGACTGATGGGGACCGATGAGTCCCCATCCCTGTGCTCCTTCTCTGGGGTAAGGTCAGGACAATAAAATGTGAGGGTCCATCCACAGCATCTTCCTGAGAAGAAAGGAGATTGTTGAGATGACTGGATATTTACTATTTGAAAGCATGTCCTCTACTAAGTGCAATGAGAGACCATCAAGATATGTTTTAAACCACTCATAAATCCAGAACCTAGTGGGGAACATAGTAGATGAAGACAGGCAAAGAATAAGGTATTGAAATATACTGACGCATATGCCCAAACCAAAGCAATTCATTTGTTCAATATTACACACACACACACACACACACACACACACACACAATGCCATTTGCTGTTACGGGCATGGGGGACATATATCAATAAACAAGGTAAGCAAAATCTTTGCTTTTATGGAACTTACATTCTACTAGAGAAGACCAAAAATATTTAAGTAAACAAATATATAAACCAGATCATTTAAGAGCAAGAGTGAAATATAGGGAATAAAATCACGTATTACAATAGAGATTGAGAAGAAAAACATGGCTTTATTGCACAAGTGACTTCAGTCCTCTAACTTTTTTAGGCCTTCAATCCATGGAAGCTTTGAGATTGCATTAGTACTCATTAGAACATAATCAGCCCCTTATACTTATAAATTTGACTTGTATCAACCAAATTCAAGTGTCATTAGGCATACACATACGAAACTACTGAAACCTACCAAGATATGTGGAGAGCATATGCATCTTCACCAGTCAACCGCTCTGCAATCAGGCTTCTTTTTAACCCTTCCCCAACCTCTTCCTTGAAAACCTTCCAAGTAATAGGAGATCCACCCCTTCCCTAATGGCCAGCAGCTCCTGAAGAAGAGTAAATTTCTTTTAGCAGGCTCCATGCTTCTGACATATCTGAGGGTTATATTCTAAGGGAATTTAATTATACCTAATTTACATAGGCACAGATATGGAAAAGCAGGTTATATATTCAAATATATATGTATATATAGATGTTTGTATGTATGTATGTATGTATGTATGTATATGTACCTCCATCCCATCTTGGGATCCCATATTCAGATGAAGTTTCATACCTAACTAACATCTTGGGACACCCATTCATAGTTGACTTTGAACTAATGACCATGCAGAAAACTTCTAGACTCTAACAAAGATGTGACATCAGCCAAGGCATCGATTAAGTCTTAGTGAGAAGTTTATCACTTCCTGTGTATACATTTGTGATTGTTTTCAACTTGTAAACCTGATCCAGAGTTGCTATCAGAAAATTGACCACTTCTGTACTCAAACATGACATCTACCTTGGACGTCCAACATAACTTGCCATCCCCAGCAGAAAACATTGACTTTGGAACAAATTTCTTGAGCTTTCAGTTCAACACCTCTGGCTTACTAGGTAACAGGAACAAGAGAATTTTCGAGGAAATCTATGATATGACTATATGACCATTGCATTAATCCATTTCAAGACCAGAAAGATGTCAGGCAATGACCCACATAACCAGAAGCATGTGTATTATTTTAACATTTCATCAAATGCCTGGCAGTTTTGGCAACACTGGTGAGCTGCTGCTTGTAAAGACTATTGAACCTCTTGTTTATCTGCCTCAGTTGTAAATGTTTAAGCCATATAAAAAACAGTAAAATTAAGGAGAAAATCAAAACAAACAAAACAAAGTTAAAGCCATGCTCGTATGCTAATAGACTCATGACCTGTCTGACCATTTTTGAGAAAAGTCGTATTTACAAACATGACCTACCTCATTTCTAAATCACTATAGTTCAACCACACTCTGTCCAGAACCATGATCCCACATTTATCCCTTTTTCTAAAATGGTTCCCAGAACAAGCATTAGCCCCATGATACATCCTATAGAACAGGCTCTCTCATACTGAATAGGGAATTGAAGGCATTCTCAGGCTCTCGTAAAATCTAGACGGGGAGAAGAGTATTACGAAGGGCTGGGATTATTCGCTTAGGGGTGCTTCCAGGTTTTAAATCTTTTGTGGTGGGGAAAAAATTCTCTTATTTCAAAAGCAAGATGTCAACATTATTTTTAGCTGTCAATCACATTTTATGCAAGGAACTCAGTTTTAGATATCGATCACTTTTTGTGCAAGGAATTCAAAATTCATCTTTCTCTTTCGCTATAATAAAAGTCGATATACACAAAGTGTTCCGACCAAACTAATTCCAGAGCTATTTAACTAACCTTCAAAATAAGGTTTTGCCAAACAAAGAGATGGTCCATGTTATAGCCAAACAAAGGGAAAGTCAGACAAACAAAGAGATGATCTATGTTATAAAATATTTGTAATAGTCCACTAATATAAGTGATATGTGAAATGTGGATATATGAATTGTTTGCTTTTCCGGGTAACTCACTGGAAATGGTACAAACTTTGATAGTCAAAGGACTTCTTCCAGGGACATTCATCTGTAATTCATTCATCTCTAAAAAGCAAAAGGCTTTTTATTTTATATGGACAACTACCTACTCGGTATATATATCCTGAGAACAAAGCCAAAATGGACTGAATTGACTACATTTTCCTCCTTTCATCTGAGCGTTTGGTCTCATATAAATATTTGAGTACAAGGTCTTCTCAGAGTTTTTTTTTTTTTAACTTTAATAAAGAAGAATTTATTTCTTCATTTCTAACCATAGCTAATGAAATGCGGCTCTGGGCAATACATCACCAGGAAGGAAGAGGTTATACAACTTTCTGAGAATTCACTGAACTACAGAGTCATTTTGATTACCTATAACCATGACTTTCTACTTGGATTGGCTTCTTTTATTTCCTTTGTTCAACTCACATTTCTCAAAATGCCCAACAAAATGTCTTCAGCACCTCCCCGCTTCTTTGTGTAGTATTGAGAATGTAATTTTGAGACTGAAGAACAATTGACGGCTTAATTGTGTTCCACCTTATGCCATGCATCTGCATTTACATCATTGTGGCCCAGGGGCAGTATTTTTCTGTGGAGAGCCACCGTGGTGTTGATAAGAAACAACCACTCTGCTGATAAATCAATATCTGGCTTCTAATAAGTATGGGAGTGTTATTCTCATCTCTCGTTTCTGGAATGCCAAATGCTCATAATTTCAGCTTTGGACTAAAGAAAGTGTAATTATGGTTACAGTAATGAAAGCAAACGGATCTTTTTTAATCCATTCTCTTGCTATATGGAGATCCTGTCAAAAGTTTTTTCAAGGTTGGATATCCCAGTTTTCCTCAAAAAAATTAAATATATCCTAGTGAAGCTCCCAAGACTTGGGGGAGTTGAATACTCCCTTAATGGAAAGTCATTATTGATTTCAAGTTGGTTGGAATCATGGCTACCGCAGGAAGATTGGATTCACCCTTTCTTGCTACGTTCTGTCCTTGGGACCAACAGAATTCAGTTCCACTGCCGGTAGTATCTTTTAGCACATAGCGCTGATCTCATGGAAGTCATCTTCTTCCTCTGCTCCATTTATTCCAGATTTTCACCCAATCTCATCAGTTCTCTGTCTCCCTCACTCTCTTCCTTTCCCTTTCTGTAATATGTTTTCAAGAATTTGACTCTAGTTTTATGGTTCAAATTATTACATCTATAGATGGTACTCGAGTTAAATATTTCCATCCTGACCCCTCCAAGATATTCTATATATTCATTTCACTAACCTGCTGGACAACTTCACCTGATTTTCATCAAGCCCCTCGATGCCAACAGATCCAAAATGGAATACATCTTTGCCCCCTAATTCAGGATCTCCTCCAGGCTGCCCCCTTCATCCCAACTACCAGGTATCAAACCTGGCCTTCATGTTTTACCCTTCCCTCTCTCTTCCTTCCCACAACCAGCTGCCAGCTTCTGTTGATCCTACCCGTGTGATCTGCCTCTTTCACTTTTTTTTTTTTTTTTTTTGCCTTTCCAGAGCCCAATGTCAATTCCTCATTACCTGGATCTGCGGTATGGGAGTGGCATTCTAACCTGTCTGGATGGTACCTCCCAGCTCTCTGACCCACAATCCATCTTATATACTACTGCCAGACCGCTTCCCTTATCCTGACCGTCATAAACCTGCTTTCAACTGCTAGAGAATTAAGTCCACACACGACAGTTCAGAATCTACAACTTTATCCAGGGCTACACGTCAATCCTCACTTCCTTCCTTTCTTCCTTATACTCTACGCTCTGATAAAACCCATAGCTGCTTGGCGACTGTCCCAGATGGGATTCCCTGGGAAGCAGACTCTGGGGCAGAGTAGGGACAAGCTGTCCACCAGGGAGGGAAGGGAATAGGACTGGGCAGAGGGAGATGAACTTCCTCGCGGGCCCCAAAGAGGAGGAGCTCTTGGAGCTGGCCTGGCCCTGAGAGTTGTCCTGAGCCAGGGTGGAGCCTTGATAACCCCACATTGATCCACCACTGGATGTGGGCCGCTTCAACAAGGGCAGTTTTCTTCAGTAGAGGCAAACCTCAAAAGGATGCACAGCTGATGCTCACCTTCTGGCACTACTCTCAGCAGATAGAGGAATAAATCCTTTATGCTCCCTTTATTCCTCACGTGGATCTCCTTCCTTCACTTCTGTAGCATTTTCCTCTTCTGATCCTCCATAGTTTAGCTGCATTTCCTTTACCTAGTGTGACACTTTCATCGTAAATGGTCATTCTTCCCCTATTTCTCAGCTCCTTTATTAAACCATAACATCCTACAGGGCAACATCTGGGCATCATATTTCCTGACCCACCATAACTAGCCAAAGTGCCTTTATTAGAAGATTTTCATATTACTCATTGACTCAATGAAGTTCTTCATATAGGATGGCACATAGCATTTCTGTAACCTTTCAGTCATCAGTTTTATAATGGAAAACTGCTTCACTCATCAGAGGTAACAGAAAAATCCTATCTCTTCTCTCACGTAACGTCCTGAAGATACTTCGCGCTGGTTTACATATTCCCTCCCTCTTAGGTGAAATGCCATAGGACTGATTTTCAGGCTTTTCCTTCAGTCCTACTAGCCCCTCTCTCTCTCTCTCTCTCTAGTTGTACAAAAGGTTAACATTTACATTTAGAAATGGAAGATTCTACCATACAGATTCTCTGAACTTGGACACTCCCTGTCTCCCAGCGATGGCAGCGAGTAGTGGTTCCAACAGTACTCCTTGTTGAACCAGCCCCCAAGGGTAGGCAGCAAGTGATTCTCTCCAAGGGTCTACCACTAACATCCACCTGCTCATTTTCCTGTGTTATATGTGCTATATTCCATGTTCTCCTGGGTTCCGAAAAAGACCCAGAATTCGATTGCCCGTGTCCTGAGTCTGCCTTGTCACTTATAGAACCCTCTTCGACATTGAGGTTTTTTGTGTTTTTTTTTTTAACTGTAAAATGAGGATAAAGAGGGACAATAAAGCAATGTGGTTAGACCATGGACTCTGGAGCTTATAATACCTGCGGTTTCATTCCAGTTCCACCACTACCTGGAGCCGCCATCTTTGTGCATCCCCAGAAAGCAGTGGAAGGACCACGAAAGACTTCATGGAGAAGGCAACATTTGAAGTGACACTTGGGGAGGCACTGAAATTTGACCGGGGCTGTAAGGGAAGTCTTCCCAGCAGAAGAAACAGGCTGAGCTAAGGCCAAGAGAGTAGAAAGTACTTCCTTGCCCTAATGATCTGATAGTCTCATGCTTTTGTGGAGCCAGTAGAACACAGAACATAGTACACAGGACACACACGTCTGAGCACACACACGTACACGAGAGGGGGACTGAAACACATCCTCAGAGAGACCCACTTGCTGCCTACTTTTGTGGGCTGCTTCTGTAGTGGTGAGAGAAAACAAATGAAAGATTCAAGAAAGTAATAAAATAGTGATGGGAGGAGGGTTACATCTTGCTGACTAGATTATAGTTGTTTTGATTTTCTTTGAATTTTGTTTGTTTTCCAATTTTTCTGCAATAGACATGTAGCTTTTCGTAATCAGAAACAACTCAAGTTGTTCCTTCCTGCTGAATGTTTCAGCATCTCTTTGCTCAAAAATCTTTTCCCTATTTCCCTGGATCCAGAAAATTACATAGGACCTCTGGATTAGCTGATTCACACCTACATCCAATTGATTTTGAGAGTCAAAGACAGAAAGAAAGGCTGTCTTAAGAATCTAGCCGAGTACTTAAGCTTGCCAGGTCACAGGCACTCATAATCAACCCCAGACCCTAACAGGTGGCAGACATGGCTTAGGATCCAGGAGTCACTAAGCCGCCTTAGTGAGCATTGAGACAAGGTCTCATTGAACACTGAGGAATGAGCCCTGAGAAAAAGCCCATTTGCCAATGCAGGATTGGTTCATTGCTTATGAATGAACACATCTGAATAAGCTTGGCACACAAACCACCACCAAAAGGATGTACCTTCGGGCGGCCTGCTTTCAATGGCTGTGCCGCCATCCACACAAAACAACGTTAAGTCAGCATTGTAAGTGGGAACTCATGTGAACACCTGCACGACCCTTCAGTCGGAAACCTACAACCCCGCCTGGGAGCAAGGCCATGTCTGTGTACTCACTGGGGCTGTCCGAAGATTTCAGGGGGCCATGTGCGAAAATGTCTCACTGATGTACGTTGAAGTTACATACTAGGGGCCAACAGGCTCAATCCTACACAAAGACAGGTTCTGGCTACATCACCTTGACCCACACAGTGCTTTTAAAATATGAATTGGCTGCACCATTTAAAAAATAGAAACAAACCTGGATTTCTGGCTCCTGTGAAAAAAAACAAACGGAAGGGCCAAGGAAAGAACCAATTTTCCATGTGGTGACAATTGACTGGAGCTGAGTAAAGACAGGGTAAGTGCTCTCTAGCCCAGCTCAGTTTCCCCAGCCCTCTGGTCTCCTATACTGCGCTGTTCTGCTCATTGTGATAATTTGCCACCCTTGCTTGATAGCCATTTCACCTACATAGGAAAAGCTACTGCCTAGAGTCCATTCACGATCTCTGTGGGAATTACAATCGCCCCATAATGCTATGTCTGTTGCTGTAGACCAGAGGCATCTCTGATGTCATTTACAATCCAAGTTACCTTTTTTGTGTCTTCACCATGAGACCTGGGCCTGAAGAAGCAAGGAGCTCTCCTGCAAGCTCATTTACCCCCTGAAGACTGGAAGCTATTTAAAGCTCCAAAGAGAGCTGAAGAACCCTTGATATACTCCTGATCATTCAGGACAAAGATTTTTGTTTCATTTTGTTTTATTTTGCTTTGCTTTGTTTTGCCTTGTTTTTGTAGGACCAATAGATTTACTCAGCTAATTTGGCTTTCAATGATCATCACAGTCGGATAAATGTTCTCATAAGGGCGGACTCTGTGGGGTCACAAGTGCAGTCTTTGCAGCCACACCAAGGCAAGCGCGTGCGGACGCAATCAGCTGGCAGAGGAGCATCGGCAGATCCCAGCAGGACAACTATTTTCAGGTAATGAGGGATCATGGCATTTGCTTTCTCTCCAGAAGTCACGTACGTGGCCAAGAACTTGTTTCAGTCAAGGAGCCAGACCTGCTGACAGGTTTCAGAAAAGCTCAAGGAATGGTGACCTTCTCCCCAAGGCATAACAGAGAGATAAACACCAACGTTAGTGGACTGGGAGTGCAATTGCACTTGGAAAATAATTCTGACCCTTCATTAATTGAAGGACTTCCTAATGATGCTTTAAAAGCATTTGTGGTTTTTATTCACCCCCTTGCTCCTGACTGAAATTAGTCAGGGATCTTTATGTGAAGAAAATATAGAAAGTCGACAACGATATATCGTCGACGTTAGTAACTGATGGCCCCAATTAACACTGAGCCATGATGAGCACATCAGTGGGAAAATAGTTTAAAACTACAAGGTTCTGGGGCGCCTGGGTGGCTCAGTTGGTTGAGCATTTGACTTTGGCTCAGGTCATGATCTCACGGTTCGTGAGTTCGAGCTCCATATCAGGCTCACTTCTGTCAGCATGGAGCCCACTTTGGATCCTCTCTCCCTCTCTTCTCTGCCCCTACCTCGCTCATGCTTTCTCTCTCAAAAATGAGTAAAACATTTTTTTAAAAATACAAGGTCCTGATGGAGAATCTTATAACAATCATCTCGCTGTAAGCCAAAAGAATTCAGGTATCTGAAAGTTAGACTGAGCATTACAGGTTGTTCTTCTTCAAGATATTGATGAGTGAACTTGCATCAACCCAAATGAGCCCTGGTTAACGTAACAATAAGTGATCATGGTACTAGGTCCAATGACACAGCTTTTTTCTCAAATGCCACCTCCTCTGTGAAGCCATTTTTGATCTCAAGGGCAGAGATAGGGTCTCTCTCCTCTCTTCTGAAGTGCTTAAGTAACTTATGTCTGCTAGGGCACTTATCACCTTGTTTTTACATGTGGCATCTGAGAGTGACAGCTCATCACTGTGACCTTGAGACCTGGCACAATACTGTAGGATCTTTACAGATCAAGTGTTTGTGAAAGGTAGGAAGAAAAGAAGGAAGGAGGGAAGGAGGGGAGAAGACTGGAAGGAAATACGGACGCTTAGCGTTTCTTTAACCAAAGGTCTGAGCAGCTCTTCCTCTTGGTCTTGGCACGTCACTTCCTGTACCTTGAGTGTGTTTCCCACTTAGACTAGTGACCTCTTGTCATCTCTCAAGACAGTTCAAAACTCACTTCTTTCGGGAAGCCTTCCTGCATCCCTCTCCCGCCTGCTCCTCATCAGTTCTCCTTTCTCCCTTTCCTGAGTTTGTCACATTTATCATGTCTCTCTCTGCTGAACTGTGAGCAAGTTTAGGCCAAGAATTTCCTTTTGTTCCTTCAATTTCTACAAGGAGTTCTGGGCCTAGAGGCTTAGTAAATACTTGTTGAATGAATGAATGAATGAATGAATGAATAGAAGGCCCTAACTCTTGCACATTAACCTAAAAGGTGCCCATTTTAAATTTCAAAAGCTATTTAAGAATTCCATTGTGAGCATATGGATTATCTACTTAATTATTCACATCAAAATTTTAACTCTAGGGCTGCTGTTCTGCGTCTAGGGAGTTTCTGGTTTCAGGCCACCTTAGTTACCAAGGGAGCATGGGGTAGAACTCCTTTCAATGTCAACTTCAAAAACAGAATGACTAAAAGGAAAATGTATAAAAAAAAATCAGATAATTCTTTTAAGTTTATTTACTTATTTAGAGAGAGAAAGAGAGAGAGAGAAACATGATCAGGGGAAGGGCAGAGAGAGAGACTCCCAAGCAGGCTCCACACTGTCAGCGCAGAGCCTGATGTGGGGCTCAAAATCACGAACCGTGAGATCATGACCTGAGCCAAGATCAAGTGTCAGACGCTTAACCAACTGAGCCACGCTGGTGCCCCTATTCATGTTATTTTAAAGGGCTCCTACTTTATTACATAAAATGACATAGAAACCAACGAATTATGGTGAATGGATATAAAATTTCCATGAGATTATTTAGCTTAGGTAGAAGAGGCTCTTTGAAGGGGATCCTAAGTAAGATGGCTGTGAGGATAAGCCAATGATCGCTAGAAAAATAAACCAGGTTGAGGTTATGCAAGGGAAGCAGAAGTTTAAGTCATATTATTAAGCTTGAATTTTATCTGATAGGAGATAAAGAGACCCTACAAACTTTCATCAGAGGAACGATGTGTTCAGATCAGCTTCTTTCCATGTCAAGGTGATAGATGTAAGTAACATACCTGTGGCTGCTGAGGCCAACCCAAGGGATGGCAGTGAGGCTGGATGGAGGAGATACACTGAAAGATATTTATAAAGAAGGAATTGGTCATCAATTCCATGTGACGTGTGAGGAAATACTTTATTTGAATGTTTTTTATAAAACGATTTATATAATCAAATACTTCTATTTTCTTTATAGCTTGACTGTAAATTTGGGATCATGCCAAAAGTATTACTAGCCATCTCCTTTTAGACTCAGAAGAGAGACACTAAAGAAAACTAAATGATAATGTGATCCTAAGGTGGGTTTTTTTTTTTTTTTGCCCCTGATTTATAAGAGGCAGAGCATTTCCAATAAAACCAATGAAACTGAATTCTAATCAGGGATGTATTTATCATTAATCAGAGATTTTATTTTGTTCCATTGACTGCTTAAATTTTCAGTGAGCCTTTGACTGAGAAACCCGTGCTAAAACTCTTGATATCAGGCACACGGCCATTTAATCAACAATACAAGATAACACAAAAGGGTTTAAGAAAAATAATGACAGTATAAAGCTACAACATTCTATGTTAACAAAAATTTTAATACACACTTGTCTAAAAGATGCATACAGTGACTACTGAATCTCCATTCATAGGCAGCCAACAAGATTATGAATGAATTTATTAACTTCCAACAAAACTTCAGGTTGTACACTTAAAAAATTACAAACCATTTAAAAATGAAAATTAACAACGGAAGCAACAATGACTCTAAAATCTGATGGGATGACTTTAAAGAAAGGTTCAAGTATTGTTTGTAAAGTTCTTCAGACACTATAGTCTTTGAAAAGTTTGTGCATTTCCCATCTTTGCATAGTGAAAACAAAAACGGAAACAAAAAAACACGCATACCACTTGGTAAAACTCCACGGCTCCACGTGATTCGTGTTTCATAACATGCACCTATGGGTACTGCTCATTTATCTAATAGGAGTAGCACTAATTCAGTGGGCTCATGCAGTATCCCAGTGAGCAATGAAGTTAGCGCACACCTCCTCATCCAGGTGTCGTTGATTAATGCAGCAAAGAATAGCAGGTGGAATGGGAACTTGCCATCACTTAACACTAACTCTTGTTGGGTAACATTACGACGGCGATAACGCTTGTGCTTTGAGCTCAAATTAATAAGAAAGGACTATTCTCACCACACAAAAAAAAAAAATCAGCAAACGAATGGCATGTGCAAGAGAAAAGACAACAAAGAGTCTGAAACGACATAACCGAATGCCACCAAAAACGATTATCATCCATTGTTTACGATTGGGATGGTTGCGTTCTCTTTCATATTCATACACACATGGCTTAAAGCTTGTGTATTTTACATATACACACAGATAATTTAACATCGGAACATAGGTTTGGTTACCTATGAAACTGCCAGTGTGACAAAAAGTTACACTGACATTTGCCATTATGTACATAATATTTGGGGACCACTGTGGTCTGATTTAAAACATAACATCGCACACTTCCAATGTTGTTTGTGAAATGCTCAAAAGTTAATAGTAGAGATTCAACCTGTTTTGTAACCACCATGGTTTTGTTTCCGTTAAGTCACCATGGCGCCTCTGGAAGAGCAGTGAAATGTGCATGGTGTGCTTGGTAGCAGCTTGGAATCCACTAGTGGGTGGGATCCAGCGACAGACAGACAGAAACAATGCAGCGACAGGAAGAGATGCCAAGTAATCTGAGTTTCCTCTGGGCTGAAAGAGCCATCGCCACTAGGTGGAGGGATACAGCCTGTGTCTTACGAAGCCGAGATAAGGTTGATAAATCTTGTAGATAGCCCTGTTATTACAATATAAACAGATAGCTAGTTCTAGAGAAAGACCGCAGGCCCGGGTAGCACCTAGTACTCAGAAAGCAGTAACAGGATTAAGATGTTAGGCTGTGATCTACTGTAGCATACAGAAATTAAGGTTTCTGCTCTATGATTGTGAGACTTCCACAATTAAATGTATCTGGAAAAAAACAAAAAAAACCCCACTGTTTCAAGCAGTAGATTTTGAGGACAAGAGTCCTAAAGCCTCTCCAAAGTCAAAGCAAAAGTTGTGAGACTGGTGTCATGAATCTTGCTGAAAAGGGACTTAAAGCTAAATCTAGCAACTCACTGGGTTGTCATGAAGCAAACAGTACAACTGCGTGTCCTGTTCCTGAAAAGGGGACGTTAGGGAAGAGCGGGCTCTTTGGGGGCCGTCAGGAAAGCTCGTCTCTAGACGGATGCTGACTGAAGGAATCACGTACAAGTTTTTATATTCAAAACAAAGTCAGGACCAAATTTCTTTATTGATGTATATACTTAACACTTGAACGGAAGCTGTCTCGATCATAAATGGAAGAAGAAGTCAGTGCAAATGAAGGAAACTCGAAGGGACTTGGGAACCCAGATTACATCCGCACATCTGCCTGGAGGCAAAAGAACACCATGAGCTTGTGAACAGTAGAATCCCATCATAATCCAGAACATTCCACAGACCAGGAACACACCATGGGCCCAACAAGATTTGCTGAAAACACAACACACAGACTTAAAGCCTATGATAGCAGTGCTCCCAAGAAGGTAATTGCTGCTTCTGTGTCCGTTCCCAGTTTCACAGTGGGGTTCTACCATATATATTTCGAGGCAGGAAAATGAAGCATGAATGAGATACTGACAGTAATAGATACGAATAAAATGGAAAGCTTAATTTTTCCCCCAAGTTTTTAACGCTTAAAAATTGTTATTTAATTTAAGGCTTTAAGTTTATCCTTCTTTCACATTAAAGACAGGGAAAGAAAATTGTCAAAACAAAAAACAAAAACCACGAGCTTGGCACTTCTGTGATTAATTTGAGAGGGCGTCTACTTTCTTACATTATGTACATACGTTTATAACGACATCAAAAAGTTTTAGACTTGTCAGTACATATATTTGCATTTACATAATTTGTGTATTTTTAATAAGGGTTATTTAGTTGTTTGTGTCCCCCCACCCTTTTGCTTATGTTTAGTTTCAAGCATTTCATTTCACTCAAAGCATTTCATTTGTAAATTGTACCTGTCTTGTGCCCAAACTCCCTTCGTCAGTGGCTATGTCTGTCTTTGTTAAACAAGCCCCCAAATCACTGAACAACGTGTTGGTCTTGTGACGAGAGAAGAGAGAGAGAAAACAGAGAAAAGAACCCAAAAGATGGGGAGCAAACAATAAACTCAAATCTACAGAGAACCTTTACGCGAAAAATATTTCAGTACAGACAAGTGAAAATGATGTGTCAAAATCTCTTATTTCCATATTTACACTTATAAAAGGACTATACAGTAGCATCATTGTTCAAGTCCCAGCTCCCATTGGCAAAGGATGCTCGGTCCAGGAGAACAGACAACGGGGAAGTAAATCAACAAGAGCAGGGGTCCGGAGTCCTTCGTGGCCTGGTCTAGGCTAGGGATGGAGGGCCAGGCAGCCTCCACGTGTTTGCCTTTCATCTTCACCTTAGGAATTCAGTTGCAGGTTTGGCTGTGGGTTGGCTTGCTAGCTGCTTGTTGTATATATGCCATGCAGATTTGACCCTTTCGGAAATGAGATCTTTATGCCACCGGAGTGTGTCATCGGTAGGAAAGGGAAAAAAAATCATGCCAACTCATTTAGAAGATATTAAGTGCCGGCAGGCTGAGGAAAGAAAAAATCATTTGCTATTTCTTTAACGGTTCTTTTATTGCACTTCATTTTTTTTGTTATTGTTCCTTCTTCCTTTAGTTAGAAAAAAAAAAAAAGATTCTGTGAAATAGTTCTTTTTTATAACATTGTCTTTTATCCCCTTTTATTGACCGGCGGTGAGAGGAGTTCTTTGAAATTATTTTCCAAAAGGACAGTTTCTTTTTACCCCCGTCCCTGTCCCCCAGCTTCGGTTCTGTGGTCATTACCACCCAGCGTTCTTGTTTACAGACTTAACAGTTCCGGAAAGGGTGCTGTGAGTTTGTCACGCCCAGAACCCAACAGTGCGAGGCACCGCTCACCCGGTGCTGCAGAGTCAGATGGGGCCTTGCTGAGTGGGATCGAACCTCCTCTTCTTGACATTTCTTCCAGAGACGCAGGCGGAGAGAGAAAAATCCACAATATTAATCAGATCGTGGCGAGAGGAGGGTGATGATAATGACAACCACGCTAGTTCCAGAGCAAAGTAATCAACTCACACGGAGGCAGATTTCCCAAAATAACTTGAAACACAGAACAGCTCACACTTTCGAATGTTTTTACATCTCCACTAGAGTATATCCATTTGTAAAGACCAAATGCGGCTTCGAGTTGTTCATTTTAAATCACTGGAAGCCTCCGCAGCCCAATTTGTCTCTTATTTCAGAAGTAAACGATCTGACTAATTTTAACTAGATGAACATTACAGAGAGGGCTCTTCCTACATTGTAGGGAGCTCTTAGGGGAACTACGCACAACTCCGAAGGGCTTCGAGCTGCTTCCTTCCAGGACTTGAGAGTTCTGTGTCAGCGGATCGGCCTTTGCCAAGACGGCAAGGAGCCTTGTTCTATCTTGCTGCCTTGGGTGTGTGAGCTCTTACCCCACCATGGAACAAGCATTTTTCATATCTACAGAGTTGAAAACCAGAGTGCACAGTAAGACGGTACACTCAAAGGAGAATGGACACGGGCTTGGGTTAGTTAAGCGAATGTAGCAGTTAAGCTCGGTGGAAATAAGCAAGTTAAAATGCCTTGCTCTCAGTGTCCAGTCTCCTAAAAAGTGGTTCCTGTTGTTTAAGAAGAGAAGAGAAAAGAACCAGCAAGACACTACAAGGCAACAACAAAAGTTGGTTGCAACCTCCCCATGGTCTGGCTTCATGTGGGGCATCAAGCAAGGGGGCTCATGCATTTAGTGTGCGCGCTGGGCAGGTGCAATGCTGTTGCCACCGCGGCGTCATGCAAAACTGGAGAGCGAGGGGTCCCCGAGCCCCTTCTCGCCCCTGCCCACTCGGGGCCGGCTGAACACCCTTCCAGCCCTCCGTGCCGAAAAATGACAGTGTGTTCCTCCTCCCCCGCACGTCATTCAAAATTAAAACAATACCAAAGCTCAAAATATGTATAAAGGCATCCTGCAAAGTGCTCATTTCTCCCAGATGGCCACTTTGACGCTTCTCTTTTGAAATAGCAAAAATAAAAAAATCTTGAAAGAAAACCTCCCTTTTCTTTTAAAAGTTTTCATTAAAATGTCTTCATTAATGGCCTAAGCCTGTGGTTTGTTGGCCTAGCAGGTAATCCATTGCTGCAAACTCTATTTGCAACAGTGCTACTTCCTTTCTTCCCTATTCCCCACCACCTCCAAGAACCTTCTCTTGTGTCAGTATTTTCTAAAGCAGCCATTGCTGCTGCTTTGAGACCAAAAGGGACGTCCCCCTTAATGCATCTTAATGCATCCCCCTTAATGCACTGAGCTCGTTCGCTTCAGAGCACAGGATCTGTGCCTACTACCCACACACTCACAGCCCTTAAAGGTAGATGTGTCAAGATCAACTCTACCCATGAGTCAGGTGGGGAAAAACAAAGATTGCTTGACCTTGCCAAATGACCCTGAAGGACCAGGGGTTCCGGCCAATTTAGCTCTGTATTGCTGGAATTGAAGAGAAACGTGAAACTAACATCCCCTCAATTAAAACGAATGTAGAGGAAAGATCAAGGGAGCTAGTGCTGCGCATGCAAATGACTACATTGCTCACATCTAAATTCCCTTATTCAAATTCCGGGAATGGCAGATGAGTAGCCATGTCCAAGGTCTTAAATGCAATCCAGTTCGTTTTTAAGTGGAGATACGAAATTCCATTTCAGCCTGGCATACCGTCAACCCCCAGTGCCCAAAAGATCGTGCTCCTTTGAAGTCAGCGTTTGAAACGTAGATTATATCGTTTTAAAGAAAATATATTCTACAGGATGAATGGTTTCCCAGGTCAGACCAAGAAGCCAAATCATCCTGTAGAACCGTTATTTCTATGGGAAAATGGACTCTGAATACCAACAGGGCACTATATCTCCTCCACAGATCCCCCAGCAGGAGGAAGGCAGGGCCCTGTGATGACGGCAGAGAGGGACCCTCCTGTGGCAGGCTGACCGTGAGGGCTCCTCATGTATAAATTGCAAAACTACCATGGTGAGTCGTGAAAACTCGCCGTGTATTGAGAACTGCCTGTCCTGAATTTTCTATATGAAAAAAGTCTTTTTGCTCATTTGTAATATGAGAGCACAACTATCATGGGTGGATGTTTGCTGTCTTCCTTCCACAGCTGTTTCATCTGAATTCCTTCTGCTCACTAGGACTGGAAAAGCAACGAACGTTCTCATCATAACCCGTACGGTATTTCTGGATCGTTATAAAATGTGAGCATAATCCATAAACCTTGCACCGACCCAGCTTTCACCAATCTTTCCGACATGTGAAAAGCCTACACTTTTGTCTACAATATACATTATACACATATATATTTATACAAAATTAGAACAGTGCTCTTCAGGTAACAATACCCTGAAGGTTTGTGAAGGCTTTAGTTCTTTCAGGACTATATATTTACCCACTGCTATCGCCTTCTTCTCTTTCCACAATGGGTCATCGCCACTCACCGAGAACCCTCCCCTCAACCCCTCCTAGGCCACCTTTGACTGAGCTCACTTCCCCAGGGGGCTGAGGCAGGAAGCTGACCTGGTTCTTCCGGGCCAGCCTGCTAGGTCTCAATGAGAAAGTGCCTAACCCAAGAGTTGCAGGAATTAAGGGAATTAGGCTCCCTATTCCCCACTGGGATATGGTAGTGGAATTCAGAGAAGCCGCAGTCTCGTTATCCTCATGGAAAGACTAGCTAAAATTGATTCCATTTCCTAATTCTATAAAAATCAAAATAAAAAGGCATTTACCCTTTTGAGAAACTATAATTGGCAACATTAAATTCCTTTCAAATTTCATCCAACTTGACATTCAAACAAATCAACTGTCCTCGTGATCAACCCAGATGTGATCCTTTACATGTCAGTTACATGATTACCTTCCTTTAACCTTTTCTTTAGTATGCCCTACGAAACGGAACACAGGCCAAGCAGAAGTGCTTAAAATCAGCCCACATCAGGCTCAGTAAGAACTTGTAACCCAAGTAACTATTCATAGAGAGGAAATCACAATTGATTGTTATGCAGACTTATTAAAGTAACACTTTTAAGGTCAAGAGCAGCTCTGCCAGGCCAGTATGACCACTACTGCCACGGAATCGTACCAAGGGAGCAAGCAGTGGGGTGGTGGGGCATGGTAACCGGGCTCTACAGTCTGAGGCATGGCAAGATGGTTGCAAGAGCTCAGTACTAATCCTCAAATCATGTCACTGTTACCTTCAAGTTGTTTTCCTACTATCACCTAGAATTTCTCTTCCTGATCACCATTGCCTAAAGTGTTCACATACTTCATACGCAAGGTAAACGACTATATTGCTCACATCTAAATTTCTGTATTCGAATTTAGGGGATGTCAAATAAAAAGCCACGTCCAGGGTGGTAAGAGCAATTCTGGTCATTTTTAAACGGAAACAGGAAATCCTCTTTTCATAGATTTGTTATCTTTCCTAAGATTTAGAGAAGAGGGTACTAAAATGATTCTTCATCTACTTGATTTTTCTAATGTCAAGTAAAAGCAACAGCCCTAATAATCTAATCCAGCAGCATTACTATTCAAAACTGAACAGCGGCTGTGAGTTTTCATTAGTCAACCAGGACCAAGGTTGGCAGTACTCTGCGGCACAGTCCATAGCTTTATTCCTCATGTGTAGGTGATGGAGAAGAAAAGAAACATGGGGGTGGGAGGGATGTAAATAAATGCAGATATGGGGGTAAAGTGGGACAAACTGGTGTGCCAAAAACCTATCTTCATCTTTCACAGGATTTCTTACAGACAATTTCTAACACCCCATAGACTGGGAATCCATAAACTAAGTCACCCTTAGTATCCTCATACTTCTGGAGTATGCAGATTAACTGAAGTTGCTAAGGTATACCTACCACAATACCTCATATATCAGAATACGTTAAATAAAATAACCTACCAGATAAGGCATTTTTTGTTCTTCTCAGGAGTTCTACAGCTTTGCTTATGGAAGTCTTGTTTGCATTAAGCAAAGCTTGCAGACTCTTATTATTCTGCTAAAAAGACGTCACCTAAGCTTGTATGATTTTTTATCACAATTATCTTAACAAAATTTCATTATCACGTATTAACACAAAGGTGCACACATTCACACATGCATGCACACTCACATAATACTCATGCTTTTTACCACCTATTTCAGAGGAAATATGGTTTAGGACAAAAGCTATGAAGAAGGGCAGAGAATGTCAGGGATCAGAGCAGAGCTATTTTCTCATTTGTATTTGAACAGGTCACGTGCGGTATGCCACTTCTTCCACACTGAAATTACTCACAGTGTTATGCCTCAAGAAATGTGACTTTGGGGAAAAGCAACACTTCCCCTGAGCAATTACCATGTCTTCCTTTAATCTAAAAGTTCATGTAGCCTCAAATTCTCAGGCTACTTTGCTACTTGCTTTGCTTTTCTCTTCTAGGAAAATGCAATTCCGGAAGGATTTCCAATAAAAGTATTCAGAGCAATCTCCTTTACAAACTATTTTCAACGTCTGATTCTAAATGACCCTCTTTTGTATTTACACTGAACTCAACAAGAAACTCAAACAACTCGGTTCATTTAGCAAATAACTTCTAGACTAGTAATCTCCAAAACTGCCCAAGTGGTGGGAGAACCTAAACTGTATCATTTGGCACCCAAAGCTTTCTCTTGCAAAGTGGAAGTAGTTCTTTAATGTTTAATATAAACCACATGGCTGCTCTTAAAATCTAAAGCAAATTCAGATCCTCATATAGTGGCCAACAATCATCATGAGGAACAGTGGTGTCTCCAGGTTTAAACTACTACCATTCAAGAATTCTTCTGTCTTCAGTTTTTCCTGTGTTTTAGGGCATAAAGATACTTCACATGATTGTGTGTGTGCCTTCCTACAATGCTTTCCTTTAAAGTAATTCTTAGGCTCAAAGGGCACGGTAAGGGGCGCTGGCTTAGCGCATCAGTGCGCATGTCTGCACAGCGGTCCCCTCTCGGCCCTTGGGAGAGGCTGTTTCTCACCTCACTAAGTGTCCCTCTCCCCTTCCTCTTCTCTGTTCCTCCGATGAGTAGACATCTCTCTCAGATATAAGTCATCTGTACAGGGCCTAATCCACTTATATACACAGTGATAAAGGCTTTTCCATTTTTCCCCAAAGAAACATGCAATTCAAGCTGTGCGCTAGGCCAGGCCACTGTTTTGAGGTCCTGCTACAGAATAGTGCTCTTGTCTCCAAAGGCTGAGACAGTAAATCTGGCATTGCATGTGGCTGGACGTCAGAGATGCACAGGACTATTTTCCAGTCCTCTGAAACCAAGGCTTCCTGATGCCAAAAGGCAGAAGCTTGGGCACGAGCCAAATTTATTTTTCTTAAAGCATATTTATGAAAAATTTCAAGGAAGTATTTTAAAATGAAAACAGATCATGGGACTACTATCATGTACAATGACTTTTTTACAGTAGTATGGCACGAAGAAAAATTGTTGCTTGAATTAGGCCGGCCTAAACAAAACAAAACAAAACAAACATATATATAATATATATAACATATATATAATATATAATATATATTATATATTATATATATGTTTCAGGAGAGTGCCATATATTAGGGACCATGAGTGACTCATTATCTGGGCAATGTCTTGTTAATACCACGATGAGAAATTCAAATGTGAGTTGTCCATTTTGTGTGTGTTTTTGAAAACACGATGATGCCAAAACTACTATTTCATCAAACAAGTTCAAGTTTACAAATATCTCTGTAGAAACGAAGTACCATTTGATAACAACTTTCCAAGTGCAAGCTACTCAAAAACTTGTAGGCTTACTCATTAAATCTAATATGATAACAAAATTATCAGAAAATGTTGAATTTATTTAGATCATCATGTAGTTTGTTTTTCTTCCATAATCAGTTTCTAATAACATTTTACCTGGTTTCAATATTTTGAATTCAGGATTCAAAATATTAAATAGAATCAAGTTCATAATTAATGCAATTATTCAGAGAATTCAAGTAAAAAGCTTCCTCTATTGAGTAACCAGATGGAGGCAAAGTGGGTTTTGAATTTAGGTAATGGTCTTATTTCCCACTTAAATTTGTTTCTGTAGATCTGGTTGGGACTTAATTTATCAGAGGGAATATTTGGCATAGGAAGTCTTATCTACAAATCATACTAATCAAGCCACCACAGCCCGAAGAAAAGATATACAAAGCAATTATCCAATGAACCTGAACTATGGAAACATCAAAACTTGATAAACTAGGTTTACAAATTTTGGTCATAATGAAGGTTTATTTGTGAATATCTGCCATGTCTATTTAAACAAACGTAGTTCAGTGATCAATGCACAATCCAATGACTAAATGACTAAAAGTCACTATGGAAACAGGCCAGTTAATTTGCAGTTAATTAGAAAATATTTAAGTATCACAGAGCCACAGATTTCAAATTCCAATGTGAAACCAATGCAGATGGTTAGGGAATTAATAATTTTTTTAATCTGATTTTTATAAAATCACAAAGCTTTTCAAATCACAAAGCTACACATAATGTGTTACGTGTGAAAAATATTGAACAAAGAGTTACTTAGGTTGTGAAAAATTCAAAACGTCAATGGAATATAAATGAGTTTTAAACACACAAAGGATTTATATCCCCTTATTTCCAACTGCAAAGTGTCCTGATTATCGTGTATAAAAAACGTTATCTCAGAATGCTTGCTCCTAAAAGCTGGAACGGCTTCTACTGAAGAACTTCTACTTTGTTCTCCTTAAACTTGTGCACGTGAATTCCTTCTACATTTCAAGTTTTCCCACTAGCCTGAAGATGACGTTTGAGGTTTCCACGTTTCTTCTTTTCTAGCCCATTTCTGAATAAAAATATTCATTTTTAACAGTTTACTGCTAAAACTTGAAATCTTGTAGCAGGAACTCAAAACCTGGTTATGTAAGCAGAAAAGAGAAATGCCAGAGCCACCGAGGAGAAGACATGCGGCGTTGCTTACTTAAATCCCCATCCTGTGCCCCCAAGGACAATAGCTGCTACCAGGATGGCACCAGCGATGGAGCCTATTATGAGATTGGTGGCACTAGGACCTGTGACAAAGGATCATGGGAAGAAAGTCATATGAGCCATCTACTGTCGTCACCACAAGGGAAAGGCAGTTACGCGGTTTTTCGGAAGTAAATACCCTGCATAAAAAAGTGCTAAACGCTTAAATCGCCTTGATTGACTTAGTGTAATCGCACTTCTGATGCGAGGGAGAGCTACTGCTTGGACACGAATGCCTCTGAATCTAAAGCTTCTGCACCGCTGACAGTTAAGTTCCGTTCCATTCACCTTCCACAGAATTTGAAGCAAATGTGCCCCAACTGCCAGCGTCACCAGTCTTTCTTCTCCTCCTCTTTCCCAGTATCATGAATCAAGCAAGCAAAAGAGCACATAAAGAACATGGATGCATTAGAATTAGCTCAATCTTACTGGCAAATCATGGCAGGAAAAGAAGGGAAAATATTCTAATAAAGTGCTCTTTCAAGCAGCACCCAAAGTTGTCGGAATGCTACGGTTTGTTTTTTTAGCCCCCACTTGGAAACAATTAACATTTCGAAGTCAGAAGGAGGTGAGGCCTGGGTGACTTAGTTGGTCAAGTGTCTGACTTCCGCTCAGGTCCTGACCTCGCGGTTCACTACGTCGCCGTTCCTGAGTTCGAGCCCCGTGTGGGGCTCTGTGCTGACAGCTCCGAGCCTGGAGCCTGCTTCAGATTCTGTCTCCCTCCCTCTCTGCCCCTCCCCCAATGTCTCTGGCTTTGTCTCTCTCTCAAAAATAAATAAACATTAAAAAAAAAAAAAGTCAGAAGGAGGTTACTAATAAAGATCTGACTTGAAAGCCTTGGGCTCAGAGAGGCATTTCTTCACTGTAAGGATCCATACAGTGTTTAAACAACAACTTGCGGTTCCAAAGGCAAGATAGGGAGGAAGCGTAAAACTCATCCGGGTAATTCTGTAGAAATGGAAAAAAGATTCTGCCGGCTCAACTGAGACTATCTTTCAAGTTCCCATTTGAAATTCGAGGCCTGGAGATAGAGTTTAAAAAGGGAGTAGAAAGGACAGCAAGAAAGAAAATACAAAGTGGGGTTTCCATCGAGTAAGAAAGACTTAACGCATATGACAGCACATCCTTTCCACTCACAGGGGAAAATGCCTTAGCTCACGATTTTTAAATGTAAGCAACGTTAAGTAGCACAGGAGTTATTCTGCACCTCACATCCTTCCGGGTGCTAACAGGTAGAGTGCCCCCAGCAACAAAATACTTCCGATCGTAACTGAATATCCCGTTTCAGAAGTCATAAGGCCAATTTTGCTATTTCCCCTGAAATCCTTGACTTTGTGTATATGTTCATTTCTGCATAAAAAAAAAAAATTCTCTTTTCTGCTCACATCAGTGCCCTCAACTGTGCACACAAACGGATGCCACTTTTAGCAGCACTAAAATCGTGTGTGTTGTATGTTTTTACTCAGAGACCACTCTGGGTTTGTGAGGGTGAGTGGAAAGGTGGGAGACAGCTGCAGCGGGGGTCTCGGGGATGCGCTCTCTTCGGGCGCATGGGCTCGTGACTCATTCTCAGGACTAACCACTGAGGTTCTACAGAACCCAAATCTCAGTGGCCTTCAGAAATGCACAAATAAGAATAAAGAGTAATATGACAGCGATCAAAGCAGGTTAGTTACTCTACACTGAGCACTTACTGTGTACCAGGTGAGGGTCTAACCATGTGACAAAACATCTCACTGGATCCTCACAAAAACCATACGGGGTAAGAATTATGACTATCCCTGTTTATTAGATGAAGAAACAGTGGCTTCTAGAACGTAGTGACAGAGGCAAGATTTGAATACAGATGTGTCTGACTCGAAAGCTTATGCTATAAATCAAGGGTCAGCAAACTATATAACCCACTGGCCAAATCTGGCTCCACTTACTGGTTTGCAAAGAAATTTTGTTGGAATACAGCCACGCTAATTCATTTTCATGTGGTTTACAGTTTCTTTTGTGCTAAGACAGCAGAGTCACAAGGCTGTGACAAACATCCTGTGGCCTGCAAAGTCAAAACTATTTACCTTCTGGCCCTTTACAGAAAGTTTGCTAACCCCTGCTCTAATGAAACAGTCCACTTATATGTATTTCCTCCCCACATTTTAACAAGGAAACATATTTTGAAATAAACATTTAGAAAATATTTATATTTCCATGTACCTTAGGCTTTAGACATGATTTGTACTTTACTAGCTCAGAAGACAGGTTGGGATTAGAATCAATAGATAATTCATGACAAATGAGTCCTGACTTACAATTATAAACTAAGGTGTAGAAATAACCCCCTGCCCCCTGCTCCCAAAAACCCAAACAAACAAAAAACTTCCAAACCTTCTATTCACGGAATCCTTAGTGACTAAATGAACATTACACTATTAGCTAAGCCAGGAGGTGTTAAAACAATGTATACTGTACTATCATGGATTTTTTTTTAAAAAACTGTATGATTTAGCAATTATGACAAAGTTTAGAATTTGAAGGAAAACAATCAGTAAACTAATAAACAAAAAATAGTGCATAAGCCAAGAATGATAAATAACAAATCTATTTTTAGAAAAAATAATACACTTATACAGACTTACCTGTCACAACCAGAAATAGCCACAAACCAACAAGACTGGAAGGGATGATGTAAACAGACACTGGTCACAAGGACTATGCTTTACAACAAATGCCTTGGGGGTTGCCTAGCTCTAAGACTCAAAGGGAAAGTTACTAAAATTCATCCCTTAGTTGGTACTTTGCAGCACATCACAATTATGGTCAATAAATAATTGAAAACCACACTTGGGATGATTTTTTTTTCAAAAACTACCTTTCTTCAAGGAGGAATTTCACATAAATGTATGTATAGAATTTCCCCTGGAAAAGGAATGTTACTTCTATAGGTAATCCAGTCAGCAGATCTAAAGTGAAATTTTACAAGGCAAAGTTTTTGTTTTCTCTAAATGTTACCTCAGCTCTAAAACTTTATATTCTAATAGGTAAAGAGCAACAAAATATCTTTTCCAGTCTTTCTAGCTGCCCTGGGTTAACTAGTTCACAGTCTGTACCCATGGGAGGTGAGTGGGCAGGTGTAAATCTAGTCAAAGTCCTTCAAACCAGGGGAGAGAAGGTTCGGGTAATCTTCCACACAGAGTGGGAACTACAGGCCTGCTTTCCTTGTACTATTTCGGTGTCTGGGTCTCCCAGTACTGGTAGGGAAGGGCATCTGTGGGCCACAATCACTGGGACTAAGGAGGAATGCGTGTTACACGATCAACATGCCCATGGTTTGAACAGGTTGAGTAGAGGCTATGTGGTGGTTCCTTAAGATACCAGTAATTCATCCGGGGCCACTGTGAAGTGTCACCCATCCCCATGAACACAAAGACAGCATGGGAAAGGGTATTTCTGTCATTTGTAAATGTTCTTCCTGTAATTAGAGAGAGGGGGGAATCACGAAACCTTTTAGTCTACAGATCAGCAACTTCATGAAAATAATATCCCATGGAGAACTGACAGCTATTCTGAGGCTTGGATCAAGTACACAGCAACCTTAATAGAGGTACCAGAAGACCTGTATTTCTGTGAAAGATCAACACGGGCCAGGGACACACAATTTATTTGTGTACTGGCTATTTTTAAGACAAAGCCACCAGATAATCTGCAACTACTCTCCTTAAGGTTTTGCCGGCTTGGATAAATATCTTTTTCTTCTTCACACTCTTTGGTCCCACACAGTTATGGAAGCATCTAATTTGAATTATCAATCTATTTTATATTTTAAAAATGAAGGCAATATGCTAAGTATCTTCTTTAAAAAGTTAAGCCAAAGCTTCCCATATCACTTTAAATACATGGAGGGAATATTAGTGACTATCACTCAAATTATCTTCAAAAGAAGCTGCAACTATTAATAATTCCCAGCTGTAAACGTGGATTTATTCGGCGAAGATTGCATTCATTTTAAGAATACTAATAAAACACTCACATAAAAGCATTTTTTGTCAATAAAAAATAATGACAATAAAAGGTCTGTATCTTAAAATTACTTTTATAAGTAGAAGAACAATGGAAGCTTTTGGACCATCGTCTCAATTGTGAAGACATCATAAGCACCCCAATATTATTTTATGCCCCACATTGTTCCAGACAGGAGAAGGTTCTTCACTGCACGAGGAAACCACACGACACAGACACATCCAAATAACACCACAAGGTGCACTTGCAAGGGGAACACATCAACGAGACAACACGCAGTGGGGATTAGGTACCAGCAGTCAGTTCACACACCGGGAACCAAACAGAAACACTCCGAGACTCACAAAGATGCTTACTCTATTCCCCACCCTGTGCCTCCAAAAATCACCCCCAGGGCCAGAATGGTGCCTGCCACAGCACCTATTAGCCTGCTTGTGGTCATGTGCACTGTGTGGAGGGAAAACGGAGATGGTTTTAACAAAGGAAACGAATCACACACTGATTGCGCTAACACACAACATAATCTATTCAGGAAATGCTTTGAAAGTCAGTTAAACACTGACATCTCTGCTTTAAAATTTAAAATGAAGGTCTACATACACATTGAAAACACTGGAGAATAATGTTGAGGCTAATTTAACTTCAAACTCTACAAACCCTACTTAAAAAATCCTCTCTTATAAATACTGTTAAACATATAAATAATCTAATTTGAGTTACAGTTCCTGCAAGGAATGAGTTGGAATGAAAATGTCATTTAAACAGCATAACAGCAAGTCTGGATTTTAATTCCAAAGTAACAGACCATTAGCATACTTCACAAACTTCTCAAACTGTAAAATACACCTAAGAAGCTGCATCTTTTCAAACTTTAGAACTTACGTTCAATTTTATGAAAATCCTACAAATTTAAAAGACTATCTTTAAAATTAAGTACATTTTCACCTGGAAAAGTGCATTGCACATAACTCTGCAATGTTTGGGTTTCTGGCACAGTCTTTGGGTGTTTAGTTGTTGTTGTTGTTGTTGTTGTTGTTGTTGTTGTTGTTTACAGTTTGCAGGGCATAAACTATGCACTCGGAGAAAGTCAGGGTCCCTGGGAAGCACTGATTGCTTCAGATCACCCAATGGTAGATTACTGACTGGAGACACTCCACCCCTGCACATCACCTCTTCCGTGCTGAGCTCTGAGCTTTCACATGTTGCAAAAAGGGTCCGCACTGCCCAGAGGTGCCCAGGCTGCTCTCCACACAGGAAAGAAGTTTAGTGCTGGGGCAGGAAGGCAGATTATTTAAGATTGACTGTGTCTGTGTGTGTGCGCGCGTGCAAGTGTGTGGACATATACACACTTTATCTCCTACCTTCATGCGATCAAAAGCGCTGGCTTCAAATCACTTTACTAATGAAAAGAGAGATTAACTTTGACAAGGCTGCATGGCACAGATTGTGTGCTGTGAGACGGTGAAGGAAAACAAAGAGCCATGATTTGAACTCACAGTTTTTTAAGGCTTAGTATTGTGTTCATTGACCATTTGGGTCCAACTACTCTCCCAAAGAAGAGAGAGAACCTTGATCGCCAACGCTGGTGAGTAGGGGTACATTCACTTAATTGCAGGTGAAACAATAAGAGTGAGAGACTCTAGTTTTTATCCTTAGCTAGGCACAACCTGAGTTGTTAATAAAAAGCAAAAAAAACAAAAACAAAAACAAAAAAAAACAGAAACACAACAGAAAACAGAAAGTCTACTGAGGGCATTGAGGGGAATGGAAAAAAGACCAACATATAAGGTGGTGGTGATGTTTTCCAGATATGACAGTACATTAGAATTCAAAATAACCAAACCATATCTCAGATTTCTAAACTGTGGAGGCAAATACTGGAATGAAAGGTACTATAAATATAAATACTCATTTTTTAAGATCTTAGAAAATAATTGCCTTCAGAATACTAAATTAACAAGGACATATTATATTACAATTTGGGTTTTGGGGGGTTTGGTTTTTTTTTTTTTTTTTGCTTAAGATTTAGGCATTGGCCCTCAGAGCCAAAATACCTGAAACTCCTATTAACTCTTCAATGTTTATATAAGCTACATATGCTAAATTGCAGGAAACACACACACACACACACACACACACACACACACACACACACACACCTGTAAAATGTGGTAGTAAATGAATGTGTGTTAATGTTTAAAAATTATAACTGCATGAATGATGAATAACAATTTAAAAAGGCCTTTTTATTTGCTACAGATATAATTCCTCTCTGTAGCATAAAGAGAATTAGGCAATCCATCATGTGGGTGTTAGAAACCAACCAGAGGAGCAAGGCATCCCTACAGACACTTCAAATATGCATTCCAGAGAAACAGATACAGTCTATAATCTCTGCTGAGCAAGAATAATTATCTCCCAACTCTTAATTGATAACCACTGCTAGCACCAAAACGAGACAAAATAAGTGGGGAAAAAAGCTTTTTCAAAAGTCTTCCCCCTCCTCCTTGTTTGCCCGCTACCTTTAATTCTGGTGTACTGCAAAGGTATGTAAAATACACTTGACTCTTTATCGTGATACTTAACAGGGTTATTTCTTCCAGCGCGCAGTGACTCAACCTGCTTTTAAATTGACATGAATGAATTGCTTGGCTCACAAGTGGGTAGATTTTTATAGGGGACAAATTTGAAAACAGGTTTCAGCTGCTCCCCAGAGCTACAAAGGATTTACCTTCTTATTGAAAAAAAACCTCCCTTGGACTTTTGGGGGTCTATGCTCTCCTTTTGACCTCTATACTAACTTATTTATGATGTAACTGTAATTGTTCATTCATTCATGCATTTATTTGTTCATTCATTATCTACTAGATGTGTTTTTTGTCCCAGGAACTATGCTGGGTACATGATGATATACCTCACTTTCTTTGCATTACACCAAACCTGGAGACGAAACTTGTAAAGACTCATAACTAATAACGCAATCCCCCTATTAGGGATGCGACTTTGTTTCCTAATTCTTTAACATACTTACCTTTGTATTATAACTTGTTTGTGGAAATTATTTTCTAGCAATATGTCCTCATTTTTGTTTTATTAAATTCTGATGTTTGTTGGTTTATTATTATCATTGTTTTTAGTGTTGCTTCCCTGCTACCTAGGCTCACATGTGCTAACAGGCAGAATTTTTGATAACTATGTAATATTAAGATACAAACTGTAAATTTTCTCCTTTTCTTAAGACATTCTTACTTTATATGTAGAATTCTTCCACAGACAAGTCATGCTTCAGATAGCGTGAAATTGCGCTTTTGAAACTGAGTAGTTGGGGGTTTTTTCCTACTTTTAGAGAGTTTCTGAAACAAAAAGGTGCATTATTTCATCCATGTGATTCTAATGAGCGAAAGGCGCTATAATCCTGCATCCCGAATACTTCAAAGGCAGGAGGCATCAAAGCCATCATTTGTACTCTATAAACCAAAGTTCTTTCTGCAGGGATGTATGATTTTGCTAACATTTAGGATTAGAAATAAATACTAAATATATTCTTTATATGTTAGAATACAATATTGGCATGACACACATATATTTTCTAGCTCCATATTTCATTGTCAGATACACAATCAGATCTCCTTACTCTTTCCCATGAAATATTTAAAAAGTTAAGTTCATTTTCAGATACACTGGGACAAATGTCTAAAAAGATGAAAAAAAAATTAACTTCATATAAGAATATTATTTCAGACACTGTCAATGGAAATATCATGGAGTTTTTCTGAACCCAAACAAAATAAACTCAGTTACTGAAAACTTTTAAAACCTGGTAAACCCTTAAGTTATTGATGAGGCCATTACTGACGAGACAAATATATAGGTGATACATAATTCTGCAAGAGCGTAATCATATACTACCATAATACCTCATATCTACTCATCTGAACTACAAAATCAAAGATGTGTGCATTCACAAAGGAAGCAACAGATATACACAAAAGGTAAATGTAAACATTAATAATGCTCTTTAAGGTATTAAGACTTAGAAATTATTGCTTTCAAGATACTAAATGCTAATAATATAATACTCCCTTGAGAAGCAATGGATGAGCTAATATGCTTAATCATTACCTGCTTATTGCCTCACCCTTTCTACTTATTACTATGCTGTGAGAACCCGCAGAGTAACTTAATACTCAGCTTTCAGTGAGGCAGTCAGTGTGCAATAACAGAAAAAGTATTAGGCTCAAGACCAGGTGACCTATGTTTTACTCTTGGCTCTGTTACCCTTGGGAATTAAGTTAGACCCATTTGTAAAACAATGGGTCTGGACTGAATGGCCACTAAGGCCCTTCTGTCTCTGATGTGATGACTGTGGACATAATGAAAGGGTCTAACAACCAAGGCTTCTTAGCAGCGTCTCTGCTCTTCCTTATCGATGAAAATGTGGTATGTATCAGTTTCTTCTCTTTCCTCCTGTAACGCTGTAATGCTGCAAACCATCCAGTGAGAAAAGTTCCATTGAGTTGCATAATAAGCACCATGAAAAAATGCCCACAAATTGACAAAAATTATCAGTACTTCTACTGACTCTCCTATAGCCTGTGGGAGTTCCAGGCC
Organism: Herpailurus yagouaroundi; assembly: GCF_014898765.1. Lineage (NCBI taxonomy): Eukaryota > Metazoa > Chordata > Mammalia > Carnivora > Felidae > Herpailurus > Herpailurus yagouaroundi. The sequence continues at coordinate 85,121,384 of NW_024412395.1, read as the reverse complement.
TTTTAAAAGGCGCAAACTTATTCTACCCCATTAGGGTAAAGTAAAATAACTTCTTTCAGCGAATTCAGTGGACACATGTTGGGAGATGAGGGACCAGAAGAATCTTCATATGTAAAAACATGGGAAATAAATGACAGTGTAGAAAACATGAGTGAAGTAGTATGTAATGGAAAATCTTTTTAAAAAAAAATCTTTGCTCACATGGTTTCTGCTTTGAAATGCTATTTCCTGTCTTTTAATAATTTTGGTTTGAGACATTGGAGCAAATAAACTGTGGGTCAACAAGTGCAGAGCCAACTTCAATGGCAATGTTTCTTTTTAGCTTTTTAATTAATTAATTAATTAATTAATTAAATTTAATTTACATTCAAGTTACTTAGCATATAGTGCTATAATGATTTCAGGAGTAGATTCCAGTGATTCATCCCTTACGTATAACACCCAGTGCTCATCCTAACAAGTGTTCTCCCTAATGCACCTTCCCATTTAGCCCTTCCCCCCTCCCACAACCCCTCCGGCAACCCTGTTTGTTCTCTATATTTAAGAGTCTCTTATGTTTTGTCCCTCTCCTTGTTTTTATATTATTTTTGCTTCCCTTCCCTTATGTTCATCTCTTTTGTATCTTAAATTCCACATATGAATGAAGTCATATGATATTTGTCTTGCTCTGACTGGCTAATATTGTTCAGCGTAATACCCTCTAGTTCCATCCATGTAGTTGTAAATGGCAAGATTTCATTCTTTTTGATTGAATGGCAATATTTTTATGTGTGTGTTGGGGGGGGGGGTTGCCCCTACCCAGATGGAGAGGTTGAGTTTTTATTCTTCCAGAAACTTTCTGTTAAAATAAGAGAAATACCCAGAACACATTGGCTCATTTCTGACACCCTCATCAGCTGAAACAAAGTCACAGAGTTCTCCTTTTTTTTTTTTTTTTTTACTAATTATGTTTTGATTCAGAGGCCTGCAGTTGTATACAATTTATCTTTTATGCCCATGTTAATAATACAAAAGGCAATATTCTCAGCTTTGTTTTTGAATTTTTTCCTCCATAACAAGAAAACACACTAAAATTAAATAAAACTAAGTATGTTTTAATACCCTGTCACTGTATCTATACAGAAAAGCCTTCATCCGTGGATATGACAGGTCAGATCACTTGGGTCTTGCCCACTGTATATGGCAAGCAGCTGAGAAGCACCCAAACACTGTGATCCATAAGGCCAGTGCCAACCAAACTACTTCGATCATGAAAAAGAATATATGGCAATCAGTTACAGAAAAACCTTGGCACCTCACAAGCAACCTTGGCACCCACAGTCAAGAAAGTACAGACTGTTTCAGTGTCTTGAGTTCATGACCTGCTACTCTTCGACAACGCAATACAAATGGTTACTGGCAAACTGAAAATCAGCACTAGCATGCACCATTTTGTTTCCTTCACATGATCCCAAAGGGAAAGGATGTAATATTTATTGAGTGCCTACAATATGCCAAGGATGTGCTGCCTTTTAAATAGTAGATGGCCAATAAATATTTGCTATCTGGATACAATTGGAAGTACCTAGTTTCTCTCTTATCATTTTCTTTTAACCAGAATATCAAAAACAAAATCATAAAACTGATAACGAGGTGTTAAAATTGTGATTTTCTTTCTCATTTTACTAATGTATTAACCGATTGTTTATAGAGGCTGAAAAGATATTAATAACCATCATAGATAAAGCTATTATTTAGTCATGCTAAAACTGCTTGACTTTTCTAGAAATCTAATGATTTACAATAATAACTGCTCTTCACAGATAGTAATTAATGGCTTTTTTCTATTTAATAAAGATTACCAGAGTCACGAGGATTTTAGCAATTTTAGAACGAGGGGGTGCCTTTACTTTTGTGACTCCATTGTCTTCACTAATAATGAAAAAAGAAAACCTGCGACAGAAAAGAAATACACCAGAATGTGTATACTGATTACCTCTGAGTTGTGGCATTAAGGGTGATTTTTATTTTCTTTTTAATCTTTTCCTTATTTCCAAAATTCTCTACCATAAACAAGTATTACTTGAATGGTCATAAAAGTTATTTTTAAAAGATAATATAGAAGAGCACCATGGGGAAAAGGAAAACAAAACAGAAGGCGGCTGTGAATCTCCTCTTTTCCAGAATGCAGCTGTTTGCTTCACACCCTCCCAACTAAGCTTTCTAGGCATAGGTGGGTGAAGGAATGGGAAATAGAATCGGACAACTGCTAACCCTGTACCCCCACGTACTGAAAAAGGACAGAGGCTAAGCCAATTTAGCTCTGTTCATCTCTTCTTTATATATCACTTGAAGAAACAGCATCTAGATCTTTAAGAGAATCACAGACGTGCCATGGAGAGAAAATTTGGAAAGAATGAACGTCTGCTTCTCTTGTCAGAGTTTGAAATCTGCTCTAAATCTAACTTCTGAAGGTGGATCCAAGAATTTTTTGTTCCAGTTTTAAGACTAAATGTAAAAGTGGAACTGGTTCCTTTTTACAAATAGAAGTAGGAGAACAGAAATAGACTGTGAGGGTGTGACTATGGTTCTTCTTACAGAATTTCAATATCCTAGGCATATTAAGTAAATGCATGGAGACTTTTTAACACACCCACTATTACTGAACATTACACATGCACCCAGATGAGCTAAATCTCTTCAGGAACTGAGGAGCATGGCGCTTCATATACTTTTCAAAGTCATATTTTCCCAATATTTTCCCGATGCTGAAGTTCAGAGAGTTTAAATGAGCTCCCATGCAAAACTAAGCAATCAAAATGACACTATTTCTATAGGTACTTTTCCTACCTGCAGGAAAAAATCATGATAGTTATTTATAAAATATCATTAGTGGCACCATGAAAAAGAACGTGATGTACGATGTCACTGGGACACATCCTCTGCTCTAGAAACTCTGGTTTCTCAGGTACAATGCTATAGATGCTGTAATAAGCCTACTGCAATTGATGACTTATTTTAGATCTTTGAAATCATATGAGGGCTTGGGAATGGGGGAGGAATCATGAGAAAGTGATTACCAAGTTTATGATGATAAAGAGCATGTTATAACACAACGTAACAGAAAAGACTGGGCCTGAGATCGGGCACTTGGGTCTTGGTCCCAGCTCTGTCTCTGGCTACCTGGATAACTATAAAATGTCACCTGTCTTCAAGGCCTGGGTGTTCTCATCTGCAAGATGAGGGTGGTTCTAGATGGCCATTGAGACTCCTTCTAATTTTAAAATTCTAATTTCTCTCTTTCTGATAACTGACTAAAACAAAGTCCAGATCTTTCATATTCTCTTTGAAGAATTAAAGTTCGGTGAGGATTTTGGGGGAACCTGGGTGGCTCAGTTGGTTAAGCGTCTGACTTTTGATTTTGGCTCAGGTCATGATCTCACAGTTTGTGAGATCGAGCCCTGCATCAGGCTCTGTGCTATCAGCACAGAGCCTGCTTGGGATTCTCTCTTTCTTTCTTTCTTTCTCTCTCTCTTTCTCTCTGCCCCTGCCCAACTCACACATGCTCTTTCTCTCTCCCTCAAAATAAATACATAAACTTAAAAATATATATAGTTCTGTGAAGATTTTCCACTTCTTCCCAATCAAAAATGTGTTTAAGCAGAGCATATAAGACAGCAATTTCCCTCTGGAGGATTCTAATTCTGAGGAATGACTAGAGTCTCATGTTAGCCAAAAAGATTTTACCTATTAGAAAACTGGCAGAGTGGAGACAAACTGTACAATGATTAACATATGTGCTTATGGAAAAGGAAGGAGGTTTATAGGAAAGAAAGGAAACTGCAAGGAAGGAAACTGGTATATTTACTTCTTTCTAATCTCAGTTCTAAACTAGGGGAAATTCAAACGCTTCACTACGTCACTCTAGAATCCTTAACGCTTCAGTAACATGAATTATATGTTTGAAGGGCAAAAGAGATACTCTGGAGTGTCTCCTTTCAAATCGTTTCACTTGTTATATTGGCACCACCGGAAGAGTGCCAACAAATTCAGCATGTAATGAATTGAAACTGAAATCGCACAAACCCTTGGGTCCTTCATCCTTGGGGGGGTGAAGGTTCCTAACTGGATCCCGGATACTGCAGTCTGTCCCTGCCCAGGTGAAATCGCAGATGCAGGTGGCTTCATTACTACACACCTGTGAGGAACAAAAAACAGAAATGGGACATTTTCATGGTGCTTTCTTAAACATTTTTTTTTTAATGTTTATTTATTTTTGAGAGGGAGAGACAGACCGTGAGCGGGGGAGGGGCAGAGAGAGAGGGAGACACAGAATCGGAAGCAGGCTCCAGGCTCTGAGCCATCAGCCCAGAGCCCGACACAGGGCTCGAACTCACGGATCGCGAGATTGTGACCTGAGCTGAAGTCGGACGTTTAACCAACTGAGCCACCCAAGTGCCCCTCATTCTGCTTTTTTGACTAATGGTGATGAATGTAAAAGAGACGTGGGGCAGGGCAGAAGCCTTTAAAAACCACTTTGAATTTTTTAAGTCTCCCATGGTTGAAAAGGGGAGACAACATATACATAAAATTGCTGAGTGGTGTTTTCTTGTTAATTATAGAGAAATACCCATTAAAAGAAGAAAAAATGTTTTTTAAGATTTTACTTTTAAGTAATCTCTACACCCAACGTGGGGCTCAAACTCACAACCCTGAGATCAAGAGTCACATATTCTACCAATTGAACCAGCCAGGTGCCTCCAAATGGAAGAAAATTTTAAATTAAATGTTAATTGTTTATGTTGATATTATTTACACAAATGTCTGACAATGTCATTTTTTCAGAAGTAGTTGTTTCTAGGAACATACTTCAGAAACATACGCTTAATTCAAGAAATTAACAGATACAGGGCTCCAGTGGCAGGGCCAGAGATTAAACACCAGATGAAATAAATCACCAATGCATTGTTTTACCTCACCATGTCCAAATGAGCACAACACCCACCTCCCCTGCCTGCCCTTGGTATCACCCTTCTCTCAGTCAGCCAGGCTGAAGACCCTCCTAGAATGATTGTTGTCTCCTTTCGCTTGTCCTGGGGACCAAGCAGCATGCTGGAATGGACTTGTAATTTAGATGAAATAAACAACCATGCAAACTAGAGATAGAGGTGTTTAAATTCTTATCTGCCTGTGAAATACATTCAGAGACAGATCATTAGAGATGATAAACTGAATATCAGCCTATTGGTATAAGAAGCTTTTTAATCTGAAGTGTTATAATAGCATGATTGCGATTAATAAGGTTGAATCTGACCTTTTATTTAACAGGATGAAAAAGTGACAAGAAAAGTACAGAATTAAGAAGGGCCTTTCTAGACATTAAGTTTTATGATGTTTTCAGAGAGGTAACTGAAATAACTGAAATGTCTGTCCAGTGCTTTTATTTTAACAGTGATTATTGAACATTCACTATGTGCTAGGTACCTATGCCGAGTGCTTTATGCATAGCATCTAATTTAATCCCCATACTACCCATCACCCTGGTGGCTAAGAGAAGGTAAGTGCCTTACCCAAAGTCACCAGGAGACCAAGGGACACAGTCAGGACTCAAACCCATGGTTCTTTCTAGCCTCCAAAACCATGCTCTAAATCACTAAACTATACTGGTGAGCCTTAGGATTCAACCAAACCCAAAACCCTGAATAGTCATTAGGCATTTCCTTCTAAGGCCTCTCTACCTTGTTGTATTCCACGTCCTCTGCTAGCTAGCTATATTTTGATTATTTTTGCCTTCCTTCCAGCATTTTCCTTTTATGTTATCACTCTCAATTTCTTCATGTCTATTTTTTTCCCATTTCTAAAGTCTGTATAAATTTTGAAACGTCTTTCTTTTACTAAGCTAATTTAAATAATTATTAAATTCGGGGAGCCTGGGTGGCACAGTCGGTTGAGCGTCCGACTTCAGCCAGGTCACGATCCCGCGGTCCGGGAGTTCAAGCCCCGTGTCAGGCTCTGGGCTGATGGCTCAGAGCCTGGAGCCTGTTTCCGATTCTGTGTCTCCCTCTCTCTCTGCCCCTCCCCCGTTCATGCTCTGTCTCTCTCTGTCCCAAAAATAAATAAATGTTGAAAAAAATTTTTTTTAATAATTATTAAATTCTGTGTCGAGATATTAAGTCTCAGTTTGCCAGGCAGTGTCTGCCCACCTTGTTCACCGAATTACAAACACATACAAGTGTGAGTGGAGAAAGCATTTTCTCTTCAGCTGGCAATGGGCGGAGCAGAACTATACAATTTTAAACATGTGAATTATATCAGTGATTCAACATCTAGTCTATGTGATCTTGTACACACAGATACTCAGTACACATGCTGAGTAGCCGAAAGGGAATACTGAGAGGACTAAAGTTATCTTGAATGGCACAAAGTAGTTCACGTGGGGTCTACGGTTCTTTTAGGAACCCTACCAATTTCTTCCACCTCTTTAGCTGGCAAGGTATAGACAATGTGGGAAACACAAATAGCCAGTGATTAAAACAAACAACACAAATAAAACCATATCGGTACCTATGGGTAGCAGGTGAGGATAGTCTGGAAATTATCATAGTGCATAGACACTGGCAGCAGACGCAAAAGGAGAACGGCTGAAATGCAAGTCTGACAACTGTGAACTTTGAGGATGCCAGAGAATAAAGGTTTAAACTGGAACACGGATGCCTACTTACCCCATGGCCTGAACAGACTTTACCCTTGGAATCAAGTGGGCAGCTACTCATATTTAGGGCCTGAATCAGTAGGCACTTCCGATCTAAACACATCATGGATGGACCACATGGCGTTCCATCTTCTACATAGCCCACATCTGTATCATCATCTAAAATCACATGAGCACCACTAAAAAGGAGAAAGATATTCATGCAACCATTAGCACCATAGTTAGAAACAGAAAGCCAACATGAAAGAGGCTTGCTCTTCATGAAATTAAAGAGGCTGTCAGTGGACATAGATGGCTCCTAGCATTTCTCCACCTCTCCCTGCCTTTCCCTCTTTTCCACCTCCCTTCAATAAAAGAACATGAGGACAGGAAATACATTTCATTGCCATTATTGCACTGCATGTCATTGGGGAAAAAATGTCATCGGCACAAAGTATATACTAAATCTTCACTTGTTGTCAAGACCAGCATTAAGACTAAGGGTGAGTTGCCTAAGAACAAAAGAAGCCAGCTTTTACATAATATACTAGTTTAGAATATATAACTTAATTAGGCTGTCGTATCTAAAGATGTGTGAAAACTTACACATTCAAAGAATGTGCGTCTAAGTAATTAGATTACAAATTTATTCCAGGAAGGATCTTATTGTCTAGGACCTGGTTAGAATTGTTTTCAGAGCAGTTTAAAGGAAACAAAAACCGGCAATCATTCGAGCAAGAGAACAGTTTTCAATTTGCTCACCCAACCACTTTACTAAATCTTCTTCAAAAGTTGTTTTTTTTTTTTTTTTGGATGTTTCCAAAGCTTACATTCACTCATGGAAGATGAAGGTTAGCTACTCTAAGGACACTACGGATAAAAGTCTGCAGGCACTAAAAGCGGTTCTGTAGGGGAATCCCAGATGTGTTTGGGGCCACAACAGTACCATGTGCACGTGATTTAAAAAATAAGCCTCATACTTCCTGTGCCCTGTACTCACAGATAATTGGATATCAAATGCATGCCTACAACTATAAATAACATCTTAATAAATATGCTCTATATGTTGAGTATTAAACCATCTTTAAAGCAGAAATATGCTGCGTGAAGTATAAAGTCTATTTTTTATGATAAAAAATAAAACACACATAGTGTTCAAATACTGAGCTATTATAATGCTCAAAGCTTTAACCATAGGTCAAGATGGACACTGTAAGTCTACTCAACAGTTATAATTACAAAGAAGACCCTACTACTAATAAGTGGTCCCATTTTTGAGCAAATGTAATTTGCAAATCAATATACAACCTTGTTTTTTAACTCTAAACATGAAAGGTGATCATAAAATTAAAGTCAACAGTCCTCCTGTGAGAAACAGAAAAAATTCATTTGATTTTTCTGAATTTGCAATTCTCGTGATTCATTAGATTTTCAAACATTTAATATATTACCTGCAGTCAATCACTCGGCCTTGATGGTAGAAGGAAGTTGGGATGATCTCACCCTGAAGTTGACCAATGCGTGGAGCTCGAGTAAGATTGGTACAGAGTAAAAATCCACAGAACACATCACTGAGCATGTAAATAAAAACAAAAACAGAACAGGATAGGATGAATCAAGCTCAAAATAATCAAAACTATCCAGTCCACATCTATTCAAAAATTGAAAATATTTTCTTTCCTTCTAAATAAAGACGTGTTCAAATACTGCTGGTTGGCTATGACCCACGCCTTCCTTGCTCACAGGATCACAGTTTTGTTTGGGTAGCGACATGCCCAACCTCAAGAGATGGATCATGACCGGTGTCTGAGCTAGTCTGGCACCCCCATCCCCTACGGCCACTTTCCCTCTGTCCTGCCCTAATAGGGCTAAAAGTGGCCCCTGGGTGTGGTGACTGGAAGAGGAGCCAGATAGGAAGTTGCTGGGGAGAATGCTGCTTTCTGGATAAGAGGTCAGAGCCCAACAGGGAGAAGACCTTTTGTTCCTACTCTCACACTGCCTGTCTTTGAATGTGCAGCCTTTGTATCCAACCTTGCCATCGTGAGTTCACAAGCAGGACAGACACTCCAACATGCTATGGGGTCAAAATCATCTGGGTCCTTAGAGACACTGTTAAATGACACACACACACACACACACACACACCCCGCCCCCGCCCCTGCCCCCGCCCCCATGAGAGCAGCTACCTCCAGCTTATTTGTTAGGTAAACAATGAACTCTCCCCTAAAAAAGGGCGGGGAATTGAAATGACACATCAAAACAAAGGAAATCCATGTCCGATAAATGTACTACAAATGTACTACAAAAATGTACTAAATTCCATTTGCAATCAGGGAAATGCAAATTCAAACCAAAATTAAATGGCAGTTTATGCCACCAGAAAAGATAAAAGTAAAACGTCTTTTAATACCAAGTGTTGGTCAGTATGTGATTCCACAAAAGTCTCATGTGCATACTACTGACGGTTGGGTTTACTAGTACAGCCATTTTAGAAAGCTGTGACATCATCTGGGTGGCACTGAAAAGACAAATACCCTCCAACCTAGCCATTTTTCTTTTGGGTATCGGCCTTAGAAAAACACGTACAAGTGTGCGCTAAGTTACACGTATAAGAATACCCACAGCAGTATGGTTCCTAACAGCCAAAACATGGAAACTACCTAAATTAACACAGAGCGGAGAAATACATCATGGGATGGGAATATGAATACGAATGAAAATAAAACAAATGAACAATACGTATAAACAACAACACACACCACGGAAGATGCTTAAAATGCTGACCTTGAGGCAAAATAGAAAATAATGCATGAAGTATGATTCCTTTTATACCAAAACCTTAGGCAAAATATATTGTTTAGGGATGAAAACTTAGGCAGCCAAACTGTAAAAGCCAAGAAAGTAATTGCCATAAAAGGATGGCAGTACCTGCGGGAGAGAGACAAGGGCACCTTGCAGGAAGAATACGTTTTCTGCAATGCTGCAAGTTCTATTCCTTGATCCAGGTAGGAATGACATGGAGATTCATGTAATAATCATTTGGCAAACTAAATATTTGTGCGTTATTCACTTTTCTGCTTACATGCTATATATCCCGATTTTTAAACATTTCAGAAAACAGGCATTAATTTCCTTTACCCCCTTGGGGGTTGGATGTTCTATTACTAGATATTCAAAAGCTATCTTTTACAATGATCCAATCCAACGCCTCCCAAACTTTCTGAAGTGACACAGACACAGAGAAATGATAGGTTTGTCCAGGACATTAAGCTAATGAAATCCAGGTGTCCAACCACATACATTTTTACTACTTTAGGCCCCACTCCCTCCTACTGTCTGTCACCTTCGAAAGAGAAGCAATATTTTGGAATGTCTGTGCCTCACCTGTGGGACATTAGTTGAGAAGTTACGTTCTATTATTTTGGTTTAATTTTAAAGAAATTTTGGTCAAAGATCTGTTGTCTCCTAAGGCCTCATCCACCATCAACGACTACATGGAATAGCAAAGTTTCATAAAGTACAACAGAGAGATCATTAACTAGAAAAATAAAACTCCTTGCTTTGCTTCAGAACTGGGAGAATCCTTATGGATACGGAAGGATAATGAAGGAAATTTGGCCCATAACTTAATGGTCCCAAAGATCATGTCACTGAGTTAACTTTAATAAACTATACAATCACAGTTTTCACTTTCCGAAACTAATCCAGGGAAAACTATTACCAGTGTCCTCTAAAAATATGTCATTTCCTGAGTAAAGATGCCTCCAATATGCACTAACTAGAGGCTTTTTAGAAGTGGGGGGAAAATCTGATATAGACGTTAGATGCTTATTTAAATCAAATGGTATTGCACTCACGGAATGATCCAAAATATGTACCACTTCACTTCGAGTTGTCCCCGAAATATAGACAATCCACATATTGTGCTTGTAGAACTTTGTGTATACTAGTACATTCATAGGCCATACCTTCCAGCAAAAGTAGCAAATTAAGACCCAATATTATGTCTTAACACTTGGCAAAGTGTCTTTTCAGACAAGCATCAGGTAAAAGACAACATGGGAGAAATGTTTTACAGAAATGTTGTGAGTCTGTGCCACGGCAACTGCTTAGTCCACAGCCATTTGCTTCTAGATAGACTAATGTGTTCTTAAAGTACATACTCTTACCATTTTCAATAGTTGACTGTTTATTAAAAATCAGTAACACTTATTTTGTGCCCAAGTCACATTTGAGCCAGGCCTTCCAAGTCACTCATTGTGCCCCTGAAGCTGACCACTCACTGTTTGCTGCACTGGATCCATCGGTCTCCATCCTTCCCACAGTTTCCCTTCTCTGTGCCTTCTGTGTTCAGCTTTTCGTAACAGAACTTGTCAGACCCTGAAGCCTCTTTTGGAGATAAGCAAGAGAAGAGAATTTGTGTTAGTCATTTTGTTATTCACAGCCAGCAGTGTGCAGGTAAATGCTTAACAACTGGTTGTCCACAAAAAGAAAAAAAAAAATTCTGACTCGTAGCATTTGCCAATTTCCATGCCAATTTCCATGGTGTAAATACCACTGTGCAAATTTCCACGGTCTAATTAACACATGGCTAATTTTCAACCGTCAATGTGATGGCAACAGGCTTCTGAAATTCCTGAAAATTTAACACTTGGCTCTTGCAAGCTACTACAAGACAGTGCTAACACATCCCTGTTTGTAACTTGAAAAACAAACTGATTCCCAAATTCTTGTTTGGTGGGTTTCAGGGAGGGAGGTAGAAATGGCCATCAGCAGGCATAGGGAAAGTGGCATACAGAAAACTAATAAAGAATCTTAGGCCTGGGGTGCCTGGGTGGCTCAGCTGGTTAAGCATCTGACTTTGGCTCAGGTCATGATCTCACGTGTTGTGGGTTTGAGCCCTGCATTGGGCTCCGTGCTGACAGCTCAGAGCCTAGAGCCTGCTTCGGATCCTGTGTCTCCCTTGCTCTCTGCCCCTCCCCCACTCACACTATGTCTCTCTCTTTCTCAAAAATAAATAAACATTAAAAAAATAAAAAAAAAAAGAACCTTAGGTCTGTTTTATATTAATATTAAAATATATTATAAAGTCTTAGGCAGTTAAGATTTTGTATCGACACTTGGGTTTTGATTTATAAACCTTTTAAAAGACAAATATGCCTCTATCATCTTTCCTCTGTCAAAACTGAAGCACTGAAAGTAAACCTTTCAGTTAAATGATATTTGCCGAACACTGAAATCACTCCTGCAGGGGCTCTTTTGTCCCTTCATGTGCTTTCTTTCCTTTGGGGGTGACCCAGCCTCCACCACAAGACAGAGCCTTTTCTCTCTGTTGTGGTCTGGCCCCCAAAGGCTGAAGTTGAAGTTCGCTGGAAAGGCAGTGTAAATGTCAGGAAGAGAAGGGGTGCATTAACACTTAGGGAATGTACTGAGAGTCATGACTATGTTTCCAATCTCTATGTGTCTGCCCCTCAGGAAGGACCTGCATTTCTTCCCTTCCAAGTGAGATAACAGAATTACAGAATTTTAAAAAGTCTGGTACTTTTCTGGGGTAAAAGAACAGAAGGCTAACTTGAGGGGTAAAAGTTAAACCCAAGGTACACAGTGAATCACGCAAGTGTCTCGACAATGAATGTGACCATCCCACTGAACCCAATCTTTGCAAGTGGAAGTGACATCCCTCCTCTGACAGCCAGATCACTGAGTGACATGACTTGGTTCTGATAACAAGTCCTCAGCTTGAACAGCTGTTTTCTGTGGTTTTATGATCACACTCACAGTCCTCTTTACTCTCATCCTTTCCTAGAGTATTTTTGAAAACGTCACTCCGGGAGCATCTAGGAGGCTCAGTTGGTTAAACATCCTACTCTCGATTTTGGCTCAGGTCATGATCTCATGGTTTCTGAGATCAAGTCCTGCATCCAGCTCTGCACCGATAGCATGGAATCTGCTCGGAATTGTCTATCTCTCTCTGTCCCTCATCTGCTCATGCTCTCTCTCTCTCAATAAATAAATAATCATTTAAAAATAAAATAAAATAAAACAAAACAAAACACCAAGCTGTACATGTCTTTCAGCAAGACTGGAAGTGCAGGATAGTATGTAGAGAAACCTGTGTGCAGCCACCAAGCAGGAAAACATGACTTACTCGTCCCCCAGATGTGCTGACATTGGTTGTCTCGGGTCTTGCACTCCCCGTTGTAGCAGCGACCCTGAGGACAGCGACACACATTAGGAGGCCCACACAGTCGGTTCCGTTTCCCCCAGACTTGTACTGCAAGATCTCCTTTTGTTGTTTTAGATAAGTTGATTTTTTTTCACTCGATACCCCAATATTTTCAGTGAAAATAAAAATCACAAACATCTTAAGGGAAGTACAACAGACAGTTAAATTCTAAAACCCAGAACAGACCTCAGGGTACAGCTCTTGAAGTCAAAACTTAATCATCTACAATTTTACATTTTATGGAAAACAAAAGTTGGTACGCTTCTTGGGTGATTCCAGAATGACCTTTAGCTTCTTTTGGGTGTGAATGTTACATTACAACATGGCTTTCAGGAAAGAAAAAAATCCTAATTATAACAGATTACAGCACACTATAACAGTCAGACTTTCCCATAATAAGCTGGCGTTATTGAAAGAAGGTCACAACTCAATAAATTAAATTCGTAATTCCTTAGTCGTTACATTTTTTTCCCTTGCCCTCAATCAGACAATTTGTCACCAGGGTTAAATATAATACTATATTTAGTATTTGATATGCTATGAAGCAATGCTGAATTAGAAGACCACTGCAATGATTTATTGTTCTTTGAGTTGCAATTTCCCTTCAAAGTTACATTTATCAAAAAGAAAAAAAGAACTCACAAACTAATCCTTTTAAAATTACATTTAAAGTTTATCACCCAGCATACCTGATTCTGATTGCATGCATATCCGTCTTGCTTATGAAGATTTGGTGGGCACTGAAAAATATAATGTGTTTAGTTAGTGTTCAACATAAGTACCTTCAGATTCTGTGTACAATATACAAAAATGCAAAACAAAAACCAACCATGGTGAATATATAATTGGGAATTTTAGAAAAACATGAGTAATCTTAAGTAGGTTATCCAAACTAATTCTTGGTAAAATTATTCTTGGTAATTATTCTCGGTAAAATTCTTGGTATTATTGGTAAAAATAACAATTAAATTAATCCATGCAAAGGGTATTTTATACCATTACATTCACTTGCCTACAGTTAAAAGTAGAAGGGATTGAAACAGACAACCAAGGGAATGAATCACCTTGATATGTAGGAGTGGACACATTGGGGAACTAATTCACAAGACCTTTCTCAGCCCTGTGAAATGTCAGATCTGCATTCGACACCCCTGATGCTCACCCATAGGCCACATCACTGAGAAAGAAGAAATACTCTTTCAACTCAATGTCAGTGTTGCATCCCCGAACATCTCCAACCTCTCAAACTACAGGCCTGTCACTAGAACAATCGTGGCAGGATGGCTCTTTCTTTCCCTGGGTATATTTATCAAACCATTGTTTAAAAAGTACACTTCGCTTTCCCAAAAAGTTACCCTGAATAATTTAAAAATTTTACTATCTATGCATTTTATTTGCCACATTTGAGAGACCTGAAGACAGTTCAAGCCAAAGGCTCTTGTACCGTGTTCAAAGCAAATGTGAAAAGAAAAAAAGCAATATGCATACAGATAAAACAAGGGAATAAGAAACACGACAACAGGCCCTGGGTCCTCCCCCAGTCTTCACCTTGTCAGTAAATGTCAGTTCCACTCTTCCAACGGGTCAGGCTCCAAACCTTGAAGTCGTCTTCTGTTTCTCTCTTTCTCTCACACCCTCCTTCCAGTCTGTCAACAAATCTCCCTACCTCTACCTTCAAACTATAATCACGATCTGACCACTTCTCTCCACCTCCACTGCTAACACTCAGCCCAATCCGCCATCATCCCTCACCTGAAGTGCGACACAGCCTCCGCCTGGCTGCCCTGTTCCCACCCTACTCTGCCATGACTGATGTGACTGCAAATCTGCCAGGCACGCATCCCCCCCACGGCCTCCGCCCTGCTCTTCCTTCACACTTCCCCCCAGACTTCTGCTCTCAAAAACTATGGTTTGCTCTCAAAAACTATGACCCCTCCCATGTTGGCATTCTCCGCTCCCCATTTCCTGGTTTTTCCTTCTCCTTAGGATTCATCACCTTATGCTCATATATGTTACTCGTTTGTCTATTGTCCCCCTCCCAGTGTGAGCTCCAGGCAGGCGGGGATTTTATGTTTGGTTCCCTGCTGCCTCCCAAGCACCTAGAACGAAGCCAGGCTCGATTATTATTGAGTAGGTGCTCAATTAGTATTGGCTAATGGAATAAATAAATGAATGACTTACGCAGATACAATTAAGTTACTCTGTTCTCCACATATCAAGCTGTTTATCGAGTTCAGTACAGAAAGGCAATAGAACCAATTTAGAATTTACAATTGCCAAGAAGCGCTAGCTTACTGAGGAACACTGAGATAAAATGCTTTGGTTTTTCCCCTTTCTAAAGAAAAACTGGCTTTCATATAAGCTTTCATTCACCACAGCTTTATGATCAATCTGATGGTGACTATTCAAAGGACATAATTATCAGCACTAAAACCTAGCATACTGGGCCCGTGGCACAAAAACAGAGATCTGGCCACAAAAAGTGGCCTCTTTCATCCATCCAAATCCACTCAAAACACAATCATTATCTTATTAATTAACTAACATTAATTATTCACTTACTCTGAGCCAAATACAATTACACTGAACAAAAATGCAAAAGAAACGTGGCTACTCAAATAGGTATACCAGGGTCTAAAATTACTTTATCACATTTGACTTTTGTGAGGTCGCAATTAAAAAGAAATGTGTAGAATTCTTACCAATTAAAAGAAAAAAAGCCCTTATTATAAACTGTCACAGCTACATGCAAGATTTCTAATCAATTTATTTTCACTTTAGGCTAATAAAAGTGAGTTGCTTATTACTGAAATGTTTAACGTGGGAAATTACAGAATGTCTTACTTCTCTGGAGACACTTAAAACAAAAGAACCATTCATCTGTATACTTTGTTCTGCTGTGAGCAGAGCTCTGGATTCCATCTCTAAATGCCATTCTAGCCCCCAGTTTCATGCTGTGCAGGAAGGTTCACATGAGGCAGGCTTCAGCAGTGCAACAGCATTTAAATGTGCTTATTTTAAATCGTGTTATGCCACCCATTTAGATGCCATGTTTCATAGTGCTAACAAGAAACATTTCCCACATCTTTCAAAAATACCTTTATTATATCATCCGGTATTGTTTGCCAAGGATCTCTCTCAGTTGCACAAGTATTGTTTATTCTGTGATAAACCGTGAATTTAAAAACCAGCCCAAACGGATAAGCAAATGCTAACATCCAAAGTAAGCAAAATTTGAGATACAAGACAAAGTCATGATGTTGCCAATGACACTGATTCTCAGAGATGCAGAGATGCAGAGATTCTCAGCGATCCCATTTTCCTAATCATAATTAGTACCAATTAAATTCAAAGTTCACTCCCTGTTAGAAAGCAGAGTTCTGACGGATCTTAGCTTCCTCTATCCCAATTATCTATTTCAGGCACATTCTGGTCATATAAGGAAATGATTGCTAAAAGAACGTGCTATTCCAATATGCCACTGAGATATTAATTGAATAGTATAGTATAATAGTATAATTTTCACCTTATACACATGAGGCAAAAAGAATGTTTTAAAAATTTAGGCTACAGAATATTAAGTAGAACATGGAGCCCTCATTAAAAAAGCCTTACTTCCAGTAAATTCTATGGCAATTCAGGAATTAAAGCCTGAAATGAAAAAAGCTGTACTTTGAAAAGAGCTGAACACACAGAACCAAAACCATATATGATGGGTATAAAAATAGTAGTATTCTACAAAACTAAAAATACAACCCAGTGAAACAGTGTATCGGGATTGTCACCAAACATAAAACTTGGCACGAAACACAGAACCCACAGTTCTTACGCTCTTTCACTATATCATAGGAAAATTGCAAGGAAACCTATTTACATATCTAAAGAGAAGAAACAGAGAAGCACAAAGTCAATACAAAATAGCTTGAAGATATTTCACTGTATCACATCCTTAAAAGGGTCCCTCTGAATGGACTCTCAGATAATATACATTGAGAATCTTCAAAAAGGCTAGTTAAAAACCTTTGCCTCCTCCTCCTCTTTATCCCTCTCCCCCCCGCCCCCCCGACCCCAAGGGAACTCAGTGTAATTCTAGCTACTCTGTTCCAATACTTGCTTCCCTCCCCCCACTCCCCCACCTGCTCCAGCAAGTAGACTGCCTGACTGATTGACAAAGCGAGGAAGAACTACTGGGCAGTTTGGCTCAGTTCTGCCTTCTTCTTTTGCCTCCTCACACAAAGTATACTCTCCCCACTGTTCCACCGAGACATACAAGGCAAGGACCCACCTTTGCAGGGAGAGGTCGCTCCAGACCCACTTCTGTCAACAACCTGTTGCTACAGCCTGAATATGGGATCTAGAAAGAGGCTCATTTAGCTCGCAATGCAATAGAAAAAAGGGTATTTTGACCTCCAACTGTACTCTACTTATTGGGAGCCTCTTGGAAACCACAGTACCTGGCAATAGATAACTCCACGCCTGGGCAATTTATCCTAAGGAGCAAACCCTTGGGAACAAGAAACACTCTTAAGGATGCACGAAGATGTTCACCGTCATATTAATTATAAAAACGAAAAACTGCCAACAGCCCAAATATCCACCACTGGATAACAAGTCACAAGTCAAATGATAAATCCACATGACAGACTCTCATGTAATGGTAAAAAGGACATTTATAAAAACTGTGTAATAGCACAGGAAAATGTTTCTGAAGTCATGTCAGAGCAAAGGTAAATGTAGAATGAAACCCAAAATTCTTACTACTCCCTTACTGCCCTGATTGCTGACGTCCTCTTGATTTTTTTCCCACTACTCTCCAGTAATCCCTGCCTTCATTCCATTTCTTGAGGAAGATAAGCTTCCTTACTCGCTGTTTTCTGACTAGCTCCATCTTATTTGTGTTTCTACTTAAATGCCAACTCCTCCAGAAAGATGCACCTGACCACCCCACCTAACGCTACCCACCCCACATCTCATATCATCTTATTTTACGCTGAGCACTTCCCATCATAGACGTTTCTGTTCACTTATCTCTCCACCCAGCAAAACGTTTAAGTCCCGTGAGGACAAGGACTTGTCTGTCTGGTTCCCTACCACATCCCAACGTTTACAGAAGTGCTTGACATACACAGCAGGTGCTCGACAAATGTTTGTTGGAATGAAAAATAACGCCTTAAAGTAACATAATATAAACTTTTAAAACATAAAAATTGTATACAGAAGGAATGCTGGTAGGCAATGTCAGTTATAATGGTATAATAATTTTTAACGTGAAGAAGTCCACACGAAAGCATATGGGCCATGGTGCCAGACAATGTAAGTGGGAGAGAGACAGAACTGAGAGGGGGGGCCCCTGCTTGTGATCCCCCTCCAATCAGAGCAGTGCTACTCGTTCTCTGCCTTCTACAGTGGGCATTCCACCCATTTTTTCTTTTCTTTTTTTTTAAATTTTTTTTCAACGTTTATTTATTATTGAGAGACAGAGACAGAGCATGAGCATGGGGGGGGGGGGCAGAGAGAGGAGGAGACACAGAATCTGAAGCAGGCTCCAGGCTCTGAGCTGTTAGCACAGAGCCCAACATGGGGCTGGAACTCACAAACCACAAGATCATGATCAGAGCCAAAGTCAGACACTTAACCGATTGAGCCACCCAGGCGCCCCCCCAACCCATTTTTTTCTTACAAGAAAGGGCTTTGTGGTTTAAAGATGTTTGGAAACAGTACATTAATTCTTCATGAATGTGAACATACTATTTTAGATGTTGGGACAGAAAGAAAGATTAATTCATTGGATAGAAACCACATAAAGGGAACTAATCATGAAGGGGAAATTTGGAAGAAAAAAGAGGTTTAGGCCCAAGAAACACAACATACGTTCCTAAAATCAAGGCATGGTGGAGATCTAGTCATTACTAGAAAACAAAGTAAAACAAAACAAAAAACAAAGAAACTAAATCATATTCACACACGTAGTCCAAACTGAAAGCTTTCCAATGTGTAAGATACTTGCAAGTAAAATGTATTGTTCAAAAACTCAGCTTGTCATACCTGGCCGGAGTCTCCAGTACAATATTCAGTAATATCACACCCATTCACAGCATCCCGACATTCATACCCTCGTGGCTGAAACTGCAAATAAAAATTCAGTATTAGGAGCTAGTACTAAATTACTATTTCAAATAGTATTGCTTTATTCACCAACGATCATAACCATCACCAAACTCGTTTTATGAAATAGCAAGGCAGTTGCAGAATAGAGACAAGGTCCAGGTACCACTTTCTGTAGTAAATATGAATCATTAACCCAAGGCATTCAACTTTAGATTTCAAAACCCACGGTCTCAAGAGTATTACTTTTGGAAAACAAAGTGACGGCAATTATGTGAAGAAGATACAGTTGTGTGGTTGAGGACAAAAGAGCAAATCACTAAAATACAAACATTTAAGATCTCCGTGAATATTGATATCCACACGCAGTCTACACTGATTATACCTACGAGCTTGGATGTTAATCTTGGTGTAGCTAAATGTACACAATCAAATTTCAGTGATTTCATATGAACTCCTTTCAGTGACACCAATCACATTGAGGGGGTGGGTAAAAGATGAAGGGAAGAGACCATCGATGTCAAGCAATTTGTAATCTGGTGGGGAACATAAGACAATCAAGCTAGAGTGTCCTAAAATGCCATCATACATTGGTAGTGAATAAAATTATAAAATCATGTAACTTTATGGTTCTAAGTAATATTAGAGGTTTGGTAAATGAGAAAAAGGAATGTTTAAAAAGTGACTTTTCAAAAGCTCACTGGAGGTCCTAAGATGGAAGTTAACTGTGTCCACACACACATAAGCTGCATATATACACATATGAACATTCCTTATCTAGCTTTCTTGCCTTTATAAGGGATTTCAAAAACCAAACATAAAAATGTAAGCACTAGGTTTTATGTTCATTGTCCAAAATAAATTAGGGTAAGTTTTAAAGAAAAAGGTTAAGTCCTATTATTATTATTATTATTATTATAGGAACTATTATTAAAAATACCACAGGAATTGTCCCTTTTATATTCAACCATTTAATGTGGCTTTCAGCCGCATTCAGGGCAACTCTCAATGTTTATTTGGAAGGAGTATATGTATACTTTCTTAAGGAGGTATTGAAGGGTAGGATAGTTGACAGTGAATCATAGTAAAGGTAGATGTTTTGACCCCCAGGTTTTAGGTAGATTTATTGATTGTACAAAACTGTGAGGCACATATCAATCAACAGATTTGTAGCAAGTTCTAAAAATGCTGTATGTACACACTGAGATATTTAGCTAATATGTCCATGAAAAGGAAGACAAAATTGTCAGGTAACTCACAAGACATGAGGTATTGTTACAGCAGGGCCCGTCGCTGCAGTGAGCCCCATTGGAGAGAGAGCATTTCTTACAGCAAAATCCATAGCACTCCTAGAGGAAACACTTCACGTGAGTAAGCGAGGAAGCTTACGGGCTGGTCATTCAACCCTGTCTCCACCTGTGTACTCCACGTGGGGAGACTTATACAATAGCAAGCAAATACTTTGGGAAGAAATCACTTTAAACAATGATAAGAGTCCTTCCTGCCTTATTTTTCATCAAAGGGTGATCTTCCGTGAAAAGGCTTGTCTACCAACAAGTAAGCTCATCTCTTAGCAGGCACCTCACCGTTGGTTAGCTCTAATGCATTCTTAAGACTCTATCTAGTTATTTTTTTAAGATTTTTTTTTTAAGTAATCTCTACACCGAACATGGGGCTAACGTTCACTACCCTGAGATCAAGGGTCGCCTGCCCCACCGACTGAGGCAGCCAGGTGCCCCCAGACTCTATCTAGTTTTATAAAGACAAAAATAACACACACCATGCTTCATGATTTGGTAAAATTTGAGTGGGATGAATATGAGCTATGGATTTTTAAGAGGGAGGAGATTTGATTAGAAGAACCCATTTGGGTTTTTTTGTTTTGTTTTTCTTTTTGTTTTTGTTTTCAAACGGGGCCATAAGGACATGATTAATTCTAACCTGTCTGAGCTGGGATTAAGCATTAATAGATGAGAAAAACCACTGAGAAGGCCAGTATAGGCTCCTCACTAATGCTATTCTTGTTTGCTCTGGGTAAGAACTGTGATGAAGACAGAAAAGATCTCTTATACCTACCACATGTAAACCACAGTCACATTCTTCTCCAGCCTCCACATATCCATTTCCACATTCTGTGGGCTCAAATAGCTGAAAGAGATTAGGAAGAGAAAGGAAACACGTTTTAATTTATCACAGAAAGTCAACACACCAATTGGGCCGTATAATCAGCTATCATGTGATATTCTTCTGTGATTTGTTGTGATGGCACCTATAAATGATGTCTGTGTGGGAAACACTGTTCACTTATTAACAACACTTCTAAAAAACATATTCCAAATGGGGTAATATTTCTTGGAGGATTCTCTGGAGATGGGCCCCAGAG
This sequence comes from Herpailurus yagouaroundi, assembly GCF_014898765.1. Classification (NCBI taxonomy): domain Eukaryota; kingdom Metazoa; phylum Chordata; class Mammalia; order Carnivora; family Felidae; genus Herpailurus; species Herpailurus yagouaroundi. The sequence goes on along the minus strand of NW_024412395.1, from coordinate 85,100,000 downwards.
ATGACCTCTACCATGAGAATTACTTGTTAATGGAAATAAGCTGTCAAAAAGAATAGATCACTTATCATATTTGCTAATGGAGCTAAAATGCATTGCTAAGGCTCACAGATATCTAATTTCGTGACTTATCTCAAGTCGGCTGAGAAAACATAAAATTGTCAAAAAGATAAAAATGTTTCAGCCACAGCCAAATGTGATATACACAATCAAGGAAATTCAAATAAGCTTAGAAAAAGTGCTGCCCGTAATTCTCATTGAAAAGAAATCTGTACTGTCCAAAGCATATTACATAAATGTGCAGACATATGCATGGTTCTATAGAAATTCCTCAATCATTTCTGGAGCTACGGAAGAGTCAAATTTCTAGAATGACTCACACTGCTAGTGCTATGAACTTGCTTGCCAGATAAACTGTATTGCAACCAATGATAGAGGCAGTTGATTATTTACAAGAAACATTTCTATTTTCCTTCAGCTGGGGCCAGATCTCCCTGGGCACGTCCATCACACTTGGATGGAGACTGGAACAGCACATCCCAATCCAAATGCTCAAAGCCATGAGCAAGAGAGGGCAAAAGAGACTCCTTTGCCAGCAGCAGTACCCGCCCCCAAAGAAGGGCTGCCTTCCACTGAGTCCACCTGACAAAGACCCAATTCTGCTTCCACTTGCAGGAAGGGAAAACTCTTATCAGAAACAAGAAAGGTTTCCAGGGTACTTGGGTGGAGTCAGACTCCCCTATGGGAAAGTCCACTGAATGAAATCAGGAGTCCTAATCTCCGTGGGATTTTATCAGGAGGCAGGAGAAAATGGAAATGGAAAGCTCAGATTGGAACATGGCTAGCACTTTCTATCAGGCCCCGCATGGAATCAACTACTAGACTTCATTCTTGGACCCTGCTTCCATCCTGTGACAAGCCACTATCACAAACTGAGTGGAAAACATGGCCAGTGGGAAGCGTCCCATAGCACAGAAAACAGACACACAGACAATGCGAAAATAACATGGAAACCACGCATGCATACATTCACTCACTAAAAGCACTTAGAAAAAAAGAGTCAGTTCCTTCATGCATACATATAAACAGTTCTACTGGAATCCATGGGGGCTTAAAAAAAAATCCTTCTAGGACACCCGAGTGGCTCAGTTGATTAAGCATTTGTTCTTGGCTTTGGCTCAGGTCATGATCTCACAGTTCATGAGATGGAGCCGCACACGTAGAGTTCCACGCTGATGGCACGGCGCCTGCTTGGCATTCTCTCATGAGTGCGCCCCCCTCTCTCAAAATATAAATAAATAAATAACTCATAAATAAATAAATAAATAACTCATAAATAAATACATGAATGAATAAATAAATAATTCCGCCATGTAGCTTAAAAAAATAAATCTGTATTTACTAATTTTTAATTTTTTTATGTTTACTTTTGAGAGATGAGAGAGAGACAGAGACAGAGCATGAGCAGGGGAGGGGCAGAGAGACAGGGAGACACAGAATCGGAAGCACGCTCCCGGCTCTGAGCTGTCGGCACAGAGCCCGACGCAGGGTTCAAACTAATGAACCGTGAGATCACGACCTGAGCCAAAGGCAGACGCTCAACCGACTGAGCCACCCAGGTGCCCCTGTATTTACTAATTTTTAAAATTGAAGATGTATAGTCATTTTTATTTAGTTTCCAAGTTATTGGAATAATTTTCTTTCTACTCACAGGCAATTTCAGAAACCTAGTGGTGGATCCTTTAACACACTCTAGAAACTTTAGAACTCAGTGTTGTTCCCTCAAGCATGCTACTTATAATTAGCTGGCGAGACACAAGGCAGGTAAAATTAGTCACATACATTGCAATTCATAAAGCCAGCAGCACACATTAATTCATTAATACTCATTTCCCCCATTTTAAACACTTTGAAATTTTCAGATTTCCTGTATTGAGATCAATGCCATGAAAGGCAGGCAGCCGAATTTCATGATGCAAGGTCACTTTAAAATTCCTGTTTCTTTTTTTGCAGCCTTACTGAGACTTCATATAGGTGTCAGACATCAAACTACTATCCTCTGACTACAGGAGTATCACTTACTTATGAGGATAGTAGTAAATTTGTCAACTATCCACATTAGTCACTGATTTTTATTTTTTTAAGGCTAACATGATTTCACTGCTCTCTCAATTCATAGAGCATTAAGTCTTTTTGTATAGCAAATGGGTTATATTTGCTGATGAAGTAGTATTGTCAAAAGCAATATGAAATGTGCAATGTTAGAATTTCTATACCATCTGCGAATTAGCAGCAATCCTATCTCTTTGCTTGTTGAAAAATTCATTTCCAAAAATGCTACTACAGGTCCATAATCTCTTATCCAAAAGCTTTGTAGCCAGTGAGTTTGAAAGTCTGGCTTTGCTAGATTTTAGAAAAGTATGATGCAATTACCATGTTCTATATAAAAGCCCTGAGGGGCCTCATGCATACCCTAAAATCAAAAACATTTCTATTTCTGCAGTAAGACTTATGAATATTTACACTATGGGAGATAATAAAGGTTTTCAGTCCAAGACAAGTTTTACTGCCTTGACATGTTCTATGAAAACTCATAAAAAACACTTCCAATTTTCTGAGCTTTTTGAATTAAGGAATTATGGATAAGGATTGTGACACTGTGTATATGAATTTGATGAAGTGCCATTTGACAACATGGACCTTCCCACACAGAGGGACTACATAATAAATACTAAATACACATATGTATTTATGAGATCCATAAATACCTCAAGCCATTTTTTGGCTGGCTCATATTAGTAATGCTTCCTGTCTAGGAGAATAGACCACTCAAAAAAAAAAAGCCCTAGAGAGAATGCCAAAGGAAAATAGAATTTTTGTCAGAGAAACGGGTTAAAGCAATATATCTTTCTTTGTTGTTTTTTTTTTTTTGTTTTTATTTTTTTAACGCTTATTTATTTTTGAGAGAGAGACAGAGAGTGAGCAGGGGAGGGGCAGAGAGAGAGGGAGCCACAGAATCCAAAGTAGGCTCCAGGCTCAGAGCTGTCAGCACAGAACCCGGTGCGGGGCTCGAACCCACGAACCGTGACATCATGACGTGAGCCTCAATCGGACGCTTAACCGACTGAGCCAGTCAGGCGTCCCTAAAGCAATATGTCTTAATCTAATCCACAATCTCTTAGCAGCAGGATGAAAAACCCTAATATGAAAATTTCAAAAATATCTTAATTGAAGGATGTTTGTTTGGAGGGGAGGGTGGGAGGGGTATAGCCAGCATTGAAAAATCAGAGATTCAGAGCAGGGAAACTATGGTTTTATCATTCATTTAAACAGGACTAGTTCTTCAAGATGATAATGGCTTCTATAAATATTAATCTGATCGACAGAAAGAAAACCTGTTTTCCAAGACAAGTATCTGACGTTTGGCAGTATTCCACTGTAAAAAGATAAGTCTTTCTGCATCTAGTTTTATTAAGCTACTCTTCAACATTTCACAAGCAGTAAAACGCAAGAATGGCTTTGAAGTCTTTTCCCACAAATAAGAGATTTGCGAGTAGATCTGAGGTATATATGATTTCAAAGGCTGTTGCTTTCCTAAGTGTTATGCACATTAAATGAACTTCTTAGAAGCAAAAACAAAATTGGACAAATGATTACACTTTCTGAGTTACTAACCTTTGTCGGCCTATTGAAAAGACAGGCTCCTCCCCCTCTCTGTAAAAAGTCTCTATATTCCAAAATGCTGCACTTTGAGAACTTCCGGGAGTGGGACACCCTGAGAAAATAAAGAATCAATTATGTAAATAATTTACCAAAAGCAGTCATCAAAGAAGAAAATTAAAACCCTTGAACTAGAACAAAATGTTCACTCTGGATCTAGATGCTTCCACACAAATGTTGACAAGGCATTTATGTTCCAATTGCCAAATAAGTATGTGTGGTAGAGTTTACAAAAATAGAAATTCAAAGAAAACCACAGATTGGGAGGCAGGTTACAACCTCCTCAGCAGCCAAGCTCTTCTGTGCCTTGGCTTAGAAGAGGTTTAGAAAGCTCATTACAAAACTTCTCCACCTAGGCTGTATTTTTAAATGTGGTCGTTTTTATTTGCTCTGTCTCAGTAAAGGCAAGCACTTTTTTGCCTCTGTCCCGAATAAAAGACACAAGGGAACCTGCCAGATTCTACTTTGGAGGAAGGAATTGTGACAGTTAATTTATTAAAGATTATATAATGCAGGCTTCAGGAACACAACTGAGGCAAACAAGGAAACCCTAAAGAGAAGTATTATACTATACACACACACACACACACACACACACACACACACACACACACACACGGGTATCTGTATATATGTTTTTGGCACATAGGGTAAGCTCCTTCTGAATTAGAATTAGGTAATAAATAGCTCCTTATGCTCAACTTCAAAAACTATTTGGTGATATTAATGACTCAGCAGGAATATAACCCTGTGTGATGAAATTAATCAAATTACTCTCTCTAGGTCAGTGCATAGGGAAATATTATACATATGGTCATGGTTAAATGGAATCATACACGCTGATTCCTCGGGCATATTTGTCACAGTACTTGTTTGAGAGTGACAGGCCGCTTATTCCGAGATGTAATCCAATAGTTTTTTTGTAACGTGGTGCATGAGGGTAGTATACGGAAGTAGGAAAAACCTACCATTGTTGACAGGGATCTCTTAAAGAGGCTTGGCATTTCCTCTAAAAGTCTGATAAGACTGCATTTTCAAATCAGGAAATAAATTGGCATACATACACATATTTAAATACACACACACACACACACACACACACACACACACACAGTAGTTTTTTTATATTCTAAGGGTGGTCAGTCCAAAAATTCATTTAGAAATTGGGAGTTCAGAAGGCAGAAGGCAGTTTCCTTTAGAAGCAATATTATCAATAGTGTTACCTTCCTAGAGTAGTCCTTGAAAATGCTGTTTAACCCATAATGTTACTAAATTGTGGTGCAACAGTAAGGGGAGCATGAAGGCTAACGGTTTCCCGTTTAAACTACATTTCTAGAAACCTATGTCCTAAAGCAGCAGGCGGAATGTTGACTCTCTGTGCAAACCCTCGCACTCACACTCGTCTTTTCCCCATGAGCAGGACTCCCGGGGAAGAGTAAGGAAGGGACTCTGCATGAGTAGGTCAGGGCCTCTGGCCACTGGGGCTCCTCGGGATGGGGGTAGGACCAGAAATGGGTGATGCGTGGAGCAGGTATCTGGCATGGGCAGAAGGAACAAGAGAGACAAAACGGGTGAGAAAACCTCTTCCAGCTAGAAGGGGTGGGCTCTAGCTTAGATGGCCATGGGCCAGTGGCTCCTGTGGGTGCAGGGGCCGGGGCAATGTTTCCAGGCTTTGGTTCACAGCTGCAACGGCAACTAGAAAGGGGCGCTAGTTCCCAAAGTGTCCTCACAAGAAGAGAGAGGTGAGAAAATGTTCAAATTTCTATCAATAGGAGATACCTAATTTAGACACAATAAAGCTACCTCAAGAACCAAAAAAGCTGTATTGATTATATAAGCAATATAGTGCAATTTTTACTATGGCAAACATGTCTATTGGAGAGTTCCTTAAAATATAAATTGATAAATAGATTTTCATTGACTGCTTCAGGCAGACAACCAGCTTTTATTCTAAGTGCACTAAAAAATTAATGCCTCTGCTAAACTTAGAAGCATTTAATAATGTGCTTCCTTTAAAGGTCAATAGAAAGAAACAGCAGTTATTACTATATTTTATTATCGACAAATTTAAGCAAAAAATTAAAATATAAGGCAAATTAGTCCTTCCATTTTTAAAATACAAGATAATTAATTATTGAATTTATACTGAGTATTGAACCTAAGAGACCAGTACTTGGGAGACTGTGTATCTAATCATAAACAGAAATTTCAGTGAAAGGTATATTTCAAATGCATATATAATGAAGTTTTACCCTGTTTCTTCCATGATGCAGCCACCCCAGGACTCTGTGCAGTCACATTCTAGTCCGATGAAATAATAAGCAAGAAAAAAAAAAAAAGAGAGAAACAACAAAAGTCACATCTTCACTTTGCACTGCAGCTCTTGAGATAATTCTCATCACCAATTTCATGTCCTAAAGATACAGAACGTGAGGTCTCTCCAAACAAAACCTATTTCTTTTAAAACAATACTTCTTTATCCTTTCCAGAAGTATAGGTTGCTCCCTAAGACAACAGCTGCTAAGGAATAAAACTGTGCCTCTCTTCGTGTTTGTAACTCAGAGAACTCAATTAATGTTTAGGGAAAAGTAGCCTGGTCTGGAAATGAAAAGCCTGAGTTCTGGTCCAAACTCCACCTGATGAGGAAAACGGGGAATAACCTCTCTGCCTATCTCCCAGAGTGGGTCGCGGGCTCATGCAAGATGAGCGCCTGTATGTGCTCTGTGAGCTGGAAGGCTCGCTTGCCCAGATACAACGAGTCATCACTGAAGCTCTGCCAACAGAGCACACGGAGGTTCCAGGAGAGAATTCCATTTGCTCCAGTCAAGGTGAGGTTGGGCCAGAACTTGAAGAACACTACGCTAAAAGGTTTAGGACAAGAGAGCATTCTAAAATAAAAGTGTAAATAGTCATTTAAATTAAACAATAGTCATAAACTCAACATGGATGTCAGACGCTGCCATACTGATACAGTAATGGGCTGTTCTTTTATTTTTCCTATTCTTTTTTCTATCATAAACACAGATGTGTTTACAGAAAGACTCCAGATGGGATTTTTTCAAAAATCGAAGTTCGGAACTAATGAACTATCTACCTAAACAAATAATTCACAAAGGAATATAACATGTTAGGAAGGAACTACTCCAGGCATCAGTAATGAACCCCTACTTCTCACCGCAGACCCTCACCCAACTCTGTAACACGTCTCGGCTGACCCCGGCTCTGGCCTCTTCACAGCCCCAGCCTTCTCAAGCAAGGCCATATACCTGGCCTTACTCTTTCAGATTTTAAAGCCATCTATCCCGCTGATGGAACCCCAAATACCTCCTTTGATGTGTACTGTGTGTTTCCTTGGGAAAGCAAATACTCTGAGCAAGATATTAATAAATGAAAGTTTATGGATATTTGCAAAGTGCCACCAGACTTAATACACCCACAAAGTGATGACTTAATACGTCCAAAAAGGAAATTGAGAAGCCCGTGGATATGTATTTTGTTTCAAGTTCCCATAACATGTGCATTAATGACAATTATTTGAGAGTCGTCAAAAAAGTATAAAATCAGGGTGCCTGGGTGGCTTCGTTGGTTAAGCATCTGACTTCGGCTCAGGTCATGATCTCACGGCCCATGGGTTGGAGCCCTGAATCGGGCTCTGTGCTGACAGCTCAGAGCCTGGACCCTGCTTCGGATTCTGTGTCTCCCTCTCTCTCTGCCCCTACTTGTGCTCTAGGTCTCTCTCTCTCTCAGAAGTAAACAAACATTAAAAAAATATTTTTTTTTTAAAGTATAAAATGTAGAATAATGTGAACGTAGATTGTTGTCCTTTTCTTCTTTGGGGAAGTGAGGGGGGCAAGGAGACCTTTAAGCGTCTGATAGTTTCACAGAGGGGAGCAGACTTCCACTTAAGAGAATAATTTGAGTGAATACCTCGGTCCTTTTATCCACAAGGTCGCATTATTATTTTTGTGAGCCTTAGGCACTTTGGCCTCGTGCCACCAAAGTGTATTAGAAATTGTATTTTGCTACTTTGTTGGTTTAAAGACTAATATAATCCAGGTTGGATTTCATTCTGATTTTTAAAGAAATTCAAATTTTTCATGGACTCCTAAAACCATTGTGGGCCTTGGATATTTTGCTACCAGAAGCTCAGTCCTGTCTTTCCATCTTCCTCTCTTCTGATTAGTGAGGAGAGTGACACCAGCCGTCACTGGCTGCACTTTCCCACTGGATGGGATCTGGGGCCCTGTGTGGACTCCCTCCTGGCACTGCCTGCCCACTAGAGTGTTATCATCTACCACCCATTCCCAGGCTTAAAGGGCCCTAGGGCAGAGCTGCCTGGAGGGGAGGCTTCTTCTTGAACTCTTCTGATGGGACCATGTGAGTGAGTTCAGTTGGAGGTAGGTAGGTGGGGAATTTTAATTAGAGTTGGCGCTGCTTTCTTATAGTAGATCTAAGCTATTCCTTGATCCAAATGTACTATTAATAACTCCCTGATGGAGTCTCACTGGCATCCAGTTTCTATACTCCGCTGCTTAGAACCCAGAGAGTGAGTACTCATCGACCTCACCCCCAACATTCTGCAGTGTGAGAAAGACCTGATCCCACTCTGAGAAAGTGAGTATGATTTTATGAATTTTAAAGGAGAGATATCTACAACCCAAACGGATTAAAAATTACCTTAAGTCGCTCATTTGATCATCTTTTTTAAGAGGAAGGAAGTAGACTACAATTAAACTATAATGACTTAGGAATGAACAATATTTATTTATTGACCGGACATGCATTATATAGACAGAATGGCACATGAAAGTGAGTAAGAAGGTCAATGTACATACTTGGCTTTCTGCTAGAAGGTTCCCATTGGATTCCAAGGTTTTGAGCCAGGCTCTGCGATAATACTTGTGCCACTGCCATTGGAAGACCATACTGTTTTTCAGAGTTGAAAGTGTGTGGGAAACATTTGAGAGAGTGCACAAAGCTAGTTATTATTTCTTAATCATCACCACATATCATCTCAGTTCCCTAAGCAGAGCCTCACAGCATCAAAAGACGGCATACGTTCCTCAGCACCTCTTCCTTGCAACTGGGCCCAAGAAGCAGAACGCCTCTCTTCCTATGTGGCATCTCTCAGAACTTGATGCTCTCACATGGAAACATAAGATACAATTCGTAAAAGGCTGTGCCCCAATCCAACTCATTCCAAACCAAGAATAAATTCAACTTACTAGAAATATGTCGAGAGAGAGGCCTTGACAGAATGATGGCTCAGAGAGGCCTCAGAGAGGCCTCTACTGAATGATGGCTATTGGCTACAACTTGTTATAATATATCCTGGCATTTATCAGGGTTTAGCTATAGTTGGTTCAGCCTTTTTGAGTGCTGTCGCCAACTGTTGTAAGAATTTCCTTTATATAAATGAAGGTACTGGAATCCAAACAATGAGATGAAGGAAACATTTGTTTCAATGAATTCTATAGATAGACAGGTAGAAGGCATAAAAATGAAAATTTTACATAGGGAGGAACCAAAGATACTGATTAAATATAATCACACATTCTTTGATTTAAATGAATTAAAACCTAACATCCGCAGGAGAGCATTATAACTTAAAGTTATCAGGAAAGGAGTAATAAGTTTATAAAAATTTATCCATAGAGTTGAAAAAAATATCTGGGTCAATCTTTGGCATGCGTTTGCCTGATAAATATGAAATACTATCATTATGAAATGAAGCAATACCTCTTTTTTAACACCAAAGACCACTTTGGGTTCTATTTACTAATAGAAATCACTTATATCTTATTCCAGGTGTCACTGTCATTTTAAACAAGCCCAAGAGGGATGTAAACTAGGCCACAGGGAAGAAAGAGATCAGATGCAAAGATAAAGCTCTACTTTAAGAAAATTGATCAAATTTACCTCATTCACGCCAACGCCCCTTGTGCGAGAACAGACACCTCCAAAGTAACTCAGACTGCTTCTCTTATAGTGGAATGTCACACGCCTACAGAAAAAGAAAGGGCAATCAGGAAGCCAATGTGGTGGCCATCATATATGGGACCATCATGTCCCAAAACATGTCTACTCACTCTACACTGAATACCCCAAATTCAACTTCCCTCAGGAAATCAAAAACTACATTCTAAATACCTTTAGATTTATGTTATGTTAAGCAGTCTCCGTAGAACAAACATTAACTGAGCACCTACGAAGCACTGGCTGATTATTATAAATTTATAAATTATTAGAAGTTGCTGGGGGCACCTGGGTGGCTCAGTCGGCTGAGCCTCCGACTTCGGCTCAGGTCATGATCTCACGGTTCGTGAGTTCCGGCCCCACATCGGGCTATGTGCTGACAGCTCAGAGCCTGGAGCCTGCTTCGGATTCTGTGTCTCCCTCTCTCTCTGACCCTCCCCTGTTCATGCTCAATCTGTCTCTGTCTCAAAAATAAACAAACATTAAAAAAAATTAAAAAAAAAAAAAGAAGTTGCTGATTATGGACTGAGAGAAACGAGTAAAGAGCTAAGGTGAGAGGCAAGGAAGGAGGAATTTGGCTGGTCTTAGAGGATGGTCTGAAAACAGCTTTGTAATGAATGGACAAGGAAACCACTTGTTATATTAAAAGAAAGTATGGCAATCCTTTTCCTTAAGGATAAAATCTCAATTTTATTCAATGGTTCACCTCTAAAGACTATATTTCCTAGTCTCTCTTGCAGCTAGGTGTGGCTATGACAAAGGGCTAGCAAATGATTTACTGGTAAAAACTGATATGTGCAAGCTTTCAGGAAATCCACTTTAATGGAGCTAACTCAGCTGGAAGGAGTGCTCTCTTGCACTCTTCCCTCCCTGTACTCCTGGTGCCCGTAATAAAGGCTGGTGCCCCAGCGGCCACCTTGAATCATGAGTTCACCTGCAAGATGTAAAGTGTGAAAGTAAGATCATGCTCTGAAGGTAAATCTTATGACCATGGAACCACCTTCCCAGGACCAGAAGGCTTACCTCCCTGCTACGTATATAACCAGAGAAAGGAATCAATTCAGGATCCATACACTTATGTATAACTTAGGTGGTCCAATAAAGGGATCAAGATAAATGTCAACCCGAAGACCACAGGTACATACGAGATAAGGTGCACAGCATCAGCATGCTGTTTAATGCGCTGCCGGTATTTGGAGAACTCATGGAGCATCTGCACAGGGTTGGTGGTGATCTCAATATGATCCTTCTCAGTCCAGGTCTCTACAGCCACCAGGACAACCCTGGTGTTAAGCTGCTCCTTGTAAATCTGAGGGTATACAACAGGACAGGTGCAGGAGGAAAACACTGGGTCAAACATGCACAATCAGTGATTCAGAGTCAGTGGAAGGACAGGAGGGGAGGTGAGAGGAGAACATGAGGTCACAATTAGCTCATCATAAAGAATCTTCTTTCCTTTCTCATTTCCAAGAGCAAAAATTAAAAAAAAGAAATCACAATCACACAATTCAGCCTCTCTCCTACTAGACTATTTCAATCCCAAATGAGCACATTTAGTGGCCAGGCATCTTACTGGGGGATGGACACTAGGGATGTCAAGATTCGAAAGTCTGGACATAAATTCTAAACAGGGTGGAGTAAAATCACCCTTCCAAACCTCACAGGAGGTGACACGTAGGAGCCTGACATACTGGCTCCGGGTAAGCGCAGTGTGACCAGCGAGTCCTGCAGGATTGGAATAGTCTGGTAAATCCTTGGACAAGCACCAGCAACATGGCTGGCTTGCCCTTGGAGGCCTTGTGACATGACACCTAGAATAACAGCCAGCGGGAGTCGTGGATCTGGGCCACAACAGGGAAAAGCAGATGCGTATCACCCACCTCACCCTCGCCATGGGGTGGCATCATTCACAACATTTAAATTGTATCTTTCGGCTCTCTTTCTCCAGTTCTGGCCCAGTAGCTAAACAATTCACACAATTAAGCGACTTCAAAGACTGCTGTCACTTTGTCCTATTTTCAAGCTAATTAAGAAAATAATGGATGTCTTTGAACCCACCGAAGAAAGAAAATATCATTGTGCCTGACTCAACCCGAAGCTAAAATGATTTTACGACAAGCAAGTTAGAGCTGGTCAGCTTATAGGAGAGCCCAAAACAAAAACTGCACTTTGCAAGATGTGATTCCATTAAATCATGGTAGAATGACCAACACAAAGATGCTACCAAGTCAACAACTTTGGCAGCGAAAAAGGTGTGCCCGATACTCTCTTTTCCATATTAACTTACAGTTTTTGTCTGAGAAGGCGGCTGACAAGAGCTGAAATTATGGAAAATTAATAACCCACGTGTAAACTGGCTTTCAGAATTTCAGTCCTAACTCTGTATGACCCACTATGCTCATCCACCCGTATTATGCCTTTACCTAGCTGTCCCTGTAGGTGTCATATGTTATGAGTATTTACAACATTGAAGGTTCGGGGACTGTTTCAAAGGCAGAAAAGGAGGCAGTTCTTTGGAGAAAACAAGTATCATTTAGATAGTTGGCAACTCATAAAAAGTCTTCTTTTCCCAGGTAAGAGGGGACATATAATAAATATCAGATAAAAATATATTTAACTGAACAAAAGAGCACTTTACATTAGAACACAAAGCAGTATGCTATATTTAGCCTATGGCTATGGCAAATAGAACTAGTTATTGGAACACAGCAAATAATGTTCACATCTATGGAATTCTAGCTAAAGCAGGAACAAGGAAGAAAACCTTAACCATTATTCTCTGTAACTTACAAAATGAGAGGAAAAAAATATTGATATGAACGATTTTATAGAGTTAGAAGTCTTTGTAAGAAGATACAGATTTTACTGTTTCAAATTAGTTTCATTTGGGGACTGCACTTAATGCTGTCATCTAGAAATAAAATCTGAAGCATTCACTACTAAGAAAGTAAATGTTAGTTAAAAAACAAAACAAAATAAAACTGTATTTCCTATATTTTCCAAACATACTCCACCTCAATCTACCAGCTCCCTTGCCATATATTTAAGACAATAAGCTCAACTGGTTGTTATCATCAAAGTCTCATTTGTCAAGTGTAATTTATACTCTTTTGGTAGTTTATTTTCTCTTGTGTTTTTGTCCTTCATAGGCTTGGTGACAAACAGGTCTGGACATCACTTATAAGCAGCATTAATGCATCTCTGGGATACTGAGAATGACTCAGCAGCCCTCCTAGCTCTGAGGACACTACTCTTTGTGAAGTTTCCACCCTATAACTTCTTAGCCAGATGAGCTTAAGGATGGTATTTTACTTTTGCCCAAGAAAGAATTCAAATAACTAGTAAACAGGTAGAAATATAAACCATTCCATCTTGGAAAAATAGGTTCAAGAAAATCAGGATACTTACAGAATCCACAAGGTTGACCACAGACTTTGCAAAGTTATTGGTGTGTGCGTGAGAAGAGCGATACTTCTTATACTGGGGGGGGAAAGGATAAACCAGTCACTGCTAAATCATAATTTCATGGTAAATTTCAAAATACAGTAAAAGCAGAAATCTCACAGCAATAGTACACATGGGGATCAAAAATACACAGTTCAGCGTGTGCCATGTTGGATATGGTGGTGTTCTATTTTATTTCTCTGTTAAGCAGCAACACTCTATCTAAAACACCTTACCAGTTCCAGGTAAGGAGAGCGCCTGTAGAAATGTGTGCGAACAGAAAACAAACTAAGGGTGGATGGGGGGGGGGGGGGTAGGAGGAGGGGAGAGGGAAAATGGGTGATGGGCACCGAGGAGGGCACTTGTTGGGATGAGCACTGGGTGTTGTATGTAAGCCAATTTGACAGTAAATTATATTACAAATAGTAATAATAAAAAATACTTTAATTAAAAAAAAAAAAAGAAACCTGGATGAGAGGCTTTACACCTGAGAAGTAAGTTGTTAATTCAGTCTTAATGTCTACAAATGCAACCTTTTTGTTTTCACTGAAAGCACCTTTACCAGTTTACAAAGAGCTTAGCCAAGAAATTTAGGCCCAATACGACACCCTTCTCACTTTAAACTCCAGACCATACACACACCAAGAAAATTTCCTCGGCAGCATTTTAGATACTGCCCGTGATACGGAATGCATTCTTTCATACATTTCAATATATTCTTTCAGAAGAATGCCTCCTCCACAGGAAGCTTTCAAGAATGTTTATGGTTATTTATGATTATTTGAGAAAATAAACAAAAGTCAATTAACAGAATAATTCCACAACATCTGGAGGGCTACAGTTTTAGCAAATACTGCGCAGCAGGTCTTTGAGAGGGCATTGGAAAACTGACATCTGCGCAGGGGGATCACGCCCTCTACCGAGGAGAAAGGAAAACAAACTCAAAACTACTGAATCAGATTCGCACCATAAACCTTAAAATCTGTCTTTAATCACAATTACTAAAATAACATGTCTTTCACAACCATTAAAAATGTTTCTATGTTGGAAACCCATGATATTCCTTTTTTCTTCTCCTTTGCCCACTTTTCACACTATAAATTTGTCAGGCTGCCTTCATTTCATTCTCTCTACCCGTGGTACTATGTTTTTTTTAAACAAAGAATCTAGGTCTTCATGCTTAGATACCCGATATTTATTTTTTATCATATTTTATACATGACAACCCATGAAAAATGTGCCATAAATTAGTACCGTCCTATTGGTTTGGTAGCATTCGTTAACTTATAACCATTTACATTTATAACACTTGCCATAGTGTGAATGTTTGTATTCCCCCGAATTCATATGTTGAAATCCTAACTCCCAAAATGATGGTCTGAGGAGGCGGGGCTTGGGGGAGATGCTTTGGTCATGAGGTGGAATCCTAATAAGTGGGAGTAGTGCCTCATAAAGGAAGCTCCAGAGAGTTCCCTTGCCCCTTCTACTAGAAGAAACGGGGACAGAGTAAGGTGCTGGCTATGAAGCGGGACGCAGGCCCTCACCAGAACACAACCATGCTGGCACCACAGTCTTGGGCTCCTCGGCCCCTGGAACAGTGAGAAGTTAATTTCTGTTATTCATAAGCCACCCAGGCTGCGGTATTTTGTTACGCCAACCTGAATGGACTTGGACTCAGAACAGACTCAGACTCTATGTTACCGCTGCCACTGTGCATTCCAATCTGACCTGAACTATCTTTATGTGTTCTTTACTGGTAGTGAACATCAATCTGTGCATATAACTGGGCCATAAAACATCGTATTGATTGAAAAAACTTAAGGTACTTTAACAGGGTTTTCAAACCTAGCATAAAGAAGTTGCTGTAAATAGCTAAGGATTTTAAGTTGTCCAGCAAATTCCACAGACTAAAAAATATCAAAGACATTTTTTAAGCTAAAAGCAAAAGTCTCAACACTAAGTCCCTTTGGGGTGATGAAAATGTTAAAAAGTCTCAACGTGAAGAAGCACACATCACAAAAAAGAAAGGAAAGATATTAGCTGACACCTATTCTAAGGCACCTATTACAATTCACTTTATTTTCTTCTGAACATTAATTTGTCCATTTTGTAGACTTCTTTTTATAATATATTATCTGGAAAAATATGACATGCAAGTTAAAAAATTTAACAAAATGAGGTCTTTTTTGGAAGTCTATCAAAATGTGATGTTTTTCACTTATTTCATGTTTGTAATTTCCACGTCTCTATTTTCCTTTTTAGAAAGCCCACTCTGCCCACTGTGGGGTAAATGAATTAGAGAGGGTCCAGCATGCAAGGAGAGGGACCTGCCGGGAAACTACTGCAATGGTCCAGGTAAGAGGTAAGGAAGGCTGGGTATCTGGACAGAGAAGTAAGTGGACACACTCTGAAGGCAGGGGTCCCACGACTTGCCGATGTATACGATGTGGGAGGTGAGGAAAGAAGAAAATAAAAGATGACTCCTACGTTTTGAACTTGGATAGCTGGGGGAATAGTGGTGCCATTTAAAATAATGAGAAAGACTAGGAGAAGAGAAGATTAGGACCAAGGAATCAAGAGTTGTGATTCAGAAATGGTGGAGATGAGCCTATTCAGTACGGAAGTAGGCATGCAAGCAGACAGTGGATACATAACGATGGATCCAGGAGGCTGGAGGCATAAAGTAGAGAGGGTCAAGTTTAAAGTCATGATACTAGTTAAAGGTTGAGACTGGAAGTGGGCACTCTGGGGGAGTTCTAGAAAGAAAAGAAAGCCCAAAAGCAAGTTAGGGGTATTCGCAAAATGCTAGAGGCCAGGTACACAAGACTAAGAAGAAATAACTAGGGAGGTGGGGGGGACTGTTGTGTCACAGAAGCTGAGAGATGAAGAAAATGTTTCAAATAGGAGAGTGTGCTGAGCCGTGTCCAAGGCTGCTGAGAGAGCACGAATCGAATGATGACAGCTAGCAGCACCCACTGGATTTGTTCACCTGAAGTGCCATTTACCCGATCAGCTAGGATTTACCAGGACCAGTAAGTGTTTCTGCTACAACAAATATATGCGCCTCACGATTCTATGAGGTGGCGTTTATTAGCCCCCTTTTGGAAATATGAGGTTCAGAGAGGATGAAGAACTTATCCAAGGTCACACAGATGGAATTCAATGCCTACTCTGGGTTCAGACAGGAGCTAAAACTTTTCCGTTAACAATTCTTATAAAATAGTTTATGTATATTCCCGATAAACCATGATTATTGATGAGAACTCATAATTGGTTAGGTGCCCATAAATACGGTGGTTTTTAAATAGGGTTTAAACTGAAGTTTAAATCGAAAAAAATGTCTGAGTTATAACACACCTGCACTCTTTGACTTATACATAAGGACATGGCAAAAGTGTAAGCAAGACATTTTCTTGTGCACTTTAAAATATTTCAACCAACTGTCTATTAGAGTAAGGTTTTTCATATTTATATTTAGCCCAAGTGGCTCAAAGAAACGTTTGCAGACCCTTATCAAGGCTATAATTGGCTCACAAATTAGGTTCCACCAGACAGCTACTAAGATGCTTTCTACAAAATTGAGGGATTTTTCTTTTCTAATTGAAAGCCACTGAAAACATGATGCTTGTTCAAAGTAAGGTGTCTGCATTTTTTCAGGAAGCCAATATTAGGTTACTCTGAATTAAAGAGGTGAGCTTGAATGTGAATGTAGGCAAAATGTTTCTAGTCCCTGAATGAATGAGAACTAATTTTGCATACAAAGAAACTGTGCAATCTCCATTTATGATAAAACTTACTTTCACATTTTGTGATCACTGAAAATAATTTACATTTAAAGTGCCAAATTTACTTTCCTTCCTGAACAATTACAACATTTAAGAAATTTGATTTTTGAAAAAATTAAAATTAAAGCTTGATTTTCAACCCAAGGATGACGGTTATCAAAACAACTGTGCTGCTTCATCTAGCACAGATTGTATGATGAGTAATTCCAGGGATGATCATTCTAAAACCCAAGAGCAAATATTCAGATATTAAAAAAATAGATGGTAATTATTCTACTTCAGTTTTACTTTCAAAACATGAATTTCAGTACTCTGATCCATGTTCTGAATTACTACTTCTTTGTGTCAATCAAATTCAACAACTACTTAAAAACTTTTTTTTTTCATTTCTTACTGTGCATTGCCTCCAAATTTATCACTGCAAATTACGGTTCTTTTCTTCTAGCTTCAAAGATAAATGAACATATCATGCCTAGTTCTCAGTCAATTTTAATTATAATAAAGTAATTACCAAGGTTTACCATTAACAAATTTGGTAGCGGAAACAAGTTAACTTTATCACAGAATATATGGTATAATGTGCAGAAAATCTCTATTTATGAAAATGGTATTTTAATGGGAGGGTGCTACTGTATCATTCATAAGACAAAGACAAGATTATTCACATGCTTCCATTTAAAAGGATTAAAAAATAAATTCAAAGCATATAAATTTAAATTTTTTTTCTTTTTCTATTTATACAGTTACTGCTATCTACTCTTTGATTTATAGCTTTATGTACCTTCCCAATAGAGTATGGTGGACCAGGAAATGTGGAATTACAAGTAATCGGTTGAAGAACTGTTCTATTAATTCCCAGCTATATGCGAATGTACTTTGTGAATTTAAAGGCATTGCATGTAGCTTAATTATTGCTTCCACTACTTTAAAAGTATTTATATAATGGGTATTAGGAAAAGCTTAAGTGTCTAAAGCCCTAATTTCACAACATACCACAGTGCTAAGGACTGAGAAGTAGCTAGATAAAAACTCATTGGGCCAATCAACAAAAATAGTTCAGATGAAAAATTATCTTGGGGTTTCAAGAAAATTAATGTCCTTTTGAAACTCCTTTTTTAGTGTTCATTAGCTAAAATTCATTTGGTTTTCCTTCCCACCAGAAAAGACCTCTCCTAAATTATATGTAATTCTGATAAATTCTGCTGCTTCTAACATATAGCAAGCAATATATAAAAAGCTACTGGTAAATAAAATAAATCTGCATATAAAATGAAGAGGTATTCCACTGAATAATATTTAACATAACTGAACTAGTACTTGGCAACTTAATGGAAAATGTCTGCTAAATAGAGATTCAAATAAAAGTTTAAAAATAAATTAAGTCACCACATTTTTAAATACACGGTTTCAAGACCTTTTTTGAGTAGCCTCTACTAATTAGAATTTCATGTTGTCACTTTACCCTATAGTCTGCTAATCTAATTTGGTCTCCTCAAAATAAAACAAGGACTTGGGGTGCCTAGGTGGCTCAGTCAGTTAAGCATCCAACTTCAGCTCAGGTCATGATCTCACAGTTCGTGCGTTTGAGCCCCACATCAGGCTCTGTGCTGACAACAGAGCCTGGAGCCTGCTTAGCCTGGAGCCTGGAGTCTCCTCCCTCTATCTCTCGGTCCTTCCCCCACTAGTACCCTGTCTCTCTCTGTCTTTCAAAAATAAATAAATGTTAAAAAAACTTTTTTAAAAAAAGGAGTTAATGATATATGTGAGGCAATCTGAATTTTTGCTGCAATCCTTTACAGGTTTTTCACCCATACCTGACTTTCAGGTATTTCTTAAAGATTCTCATCTTTCCAGAATGTAACTGAGTTTTCATAAAAGTACTCTTTGTTTTAGTTTATATAATTTTTTAACTAAGTTATGTAATTACAACAAAAATTACGACTGGCCTACCCAGTCTGGGAAGTGTGGCCATGGGGTTCTGGAGCCCCCTCCCAACAGTTCACGAGAGCCAACTGGATGCAACTTTTTCCAGCTCCTCATCTAGTGACCTCACTTGGGTAGTTTGAAATCAGCTACGATGGGAGTATTTACACCGCCGATATCAGCAAACATTATAAATCAAGTGTTGGTTAGACTCTTTAGAAAGCTGTAGGCTTCAGCCAACCCATTTTATAAGGGACATGATTAAGCAAAATAAGGTTAAGAAAGTTTCTACTCTATTTTCAAGAAGGGCTAAAGGAGGCAATAATCATTTTTCATGTCTCTTAAATGTTACTGAGGTGACACGCTAACTTACATTTTACTTTGACATAAGTAACACAATATTATTCATCTTTCTAAAATTTAAAGAAGATAAATCATCAAAGATAGTCTCTTTGGATATGCCTTTATTATACATGTTTATCTCCTATAACTATTTTTGTCACAGGCCATAATAATTACTAAGAAAAAAATGTTAGCAGAACAAAGACACGTGATAAAATTAAAAACGTAGTGGCTAGATAGATGACGAAAAGTAGAGGATAAAAATTTTAAATGAAGATGTGTAAAAGACATCAAACAGATAGTTAAACTCATTAATTATAATCACTAAATAAAAGGAAAGTTTAGAGTTGTGAAAATTCTATAAAACCCACTATTTCCAAACACCATGAAATAAATCAAGCCATTCAATAGTTCCAAAGAAATAAAACATCTAAATATATTGGCCTTAGTAAGTAACAAATAATGTTTAAATATAAAGTGAAATGTACTCTTTCTTAAGCAAGCTATCAGGTTTAAAACTCACTAATTCCTTATATTCTTACCGTTTTGTGATCATTAACAATCATAAGTTCCAAATATTTCATTTCTTCAAACACACCACGAGATGGCTGTGGAAAATAAATATATATGGTCAGAGTGGTCAGCTATATCTCTGATGCTAACTCTGAACTTGGAGATTGACTCTGAATTTCCAAAGAACCTTTATAAACACCCTGGAGGAAACTTGGTGAGGAGATCAAAGAAAGTGACTGTAAAGTGTGGGCAAACATTCAAGTATTCAGAGAAGAATTGTATTTAATTATCATTAAGATACTCATCAAAGAACAGCCCATGTTATTTTTATATGATTTTCATATGTAAAAATATTCTAGAGAAAAATGCACAGTATAATTCTGCTAAAATAAGTATTCTCAATTTTTTTGGCATTAAACTGTGACCAAAAAAAGATTCATATCTACTTCAAACTTCAAAGAAAATCTACTTAAAATTCATTTAATAAGAATAGCACAGCACACGTGGAACAGCTATCAATATAGTTAAGAGAAGGGCAGCCTGGCTGGCTCAGTCAGCTAAGCGTCTGACTCGGTTTAGGCTCAGGTCATGATCCATTGGTTTGTGGGTTCAAGCCCCGTGTCGGGCTCCGTGCTGATGGCGTGGGGCCTGCTTGGGATTCTCTCTCTCCCTTTTCCTCCGCCCCTCCCCCACTTGCATGCATGTGCTCTCTCAAAATAAGTAAATAAACAAAAAAAGTTAAAATATATACATATAGTCAAAAGATGCATTAACTCAATGGAGTGAAATTATAATAATAACGTATTACATTTTAACCACACAACTTCCTAAAGGAACAAACATTGACAATTACTATTTTCCAAGTTCTTCTAAATTTTGATTATTACTAGATAATTTTAAAAGCAAGTGCTAAGCATTTTCGCCATCATTTGGACTTTCTTTTTTCATAACTGGGAACTAAATAATGATGACTCTTTTTTCTTTATGTACAAGGTCATTCGTCAGTTTACATTTGATAAGGGTGGACTATCATGAAATATCAGTAGCCTATATAAAGCTTATTATTACCAACCACATCTTCAAGAGTAAGGAAAACAACAAGAAAAAAGTCTCTAAGTAAAAGAACAAAAATTGTATCCACAATCAACATAATATGAAGAAAGGCTCATAAAAGAGAGGACGATTTAACCTGTAACTAAGTTTCTGATGGCTGGTGGTCTAATTTTTTCACAAAAAAATACATTCAGCAAAACATTATCTAAAATGTGCAATTTTCAGTATAATTACTCATTAAGTTATCTCGTAAATTACCATGTAATCTATATGCTGTGGAATTAATTCTCGGTTACATAGCATTCACCATGTAATTACGAAACGGTCCCCATCATTACAGCTTTCTAATCTATTATGAAAAAGACTAGGAACATAATTTCAATGACAAAGCTCCTATACATTTATCAATACATGGGAGCTATATGATTGTTGTTGATTATAATTACATGATTCTTATTTAGTAACTGTCACGATACTAATGATCAAATAGATCCTTAGAAAAACACATCCAGCTTCAAATTTTGGTGTAGCAGAACTTTTAATTTGAAAGAAATACAAATAAGCATAATTAGCCAACATTTCAAAATCTAATGCTTCCCCTTACACTTTTTGTTTATCAAAATGTTTCAAATTTGTTATATAAGCCATGTGAGAAAAAGTCTGCTGTACTTTTAATAGAAAAAAACACACTGTAATTTTTGTAAGAACATGCTTTGAAAAGGAAGCTAATACAGTACACTCCATCAGTGTTCATAGGACACTGGAATCCGTTTATATCACTAATGGAAAAGGCTCATATGCCTATAAGACTCAAATCACAGGAGGAGTTTGGTTGGTTGTTTTTGTTTGTAAGAGGAAGTTGCCCAAATTTAAGCTGCTTTAGACACAATGAGATACTATATGATTTTGGGCACACAATTCAACTGAGTGAAGCGGCCCTGACCATGATTCAATGCCACACTCACATTCACTGCTCTCTTTCTTCTCCTTTTCAACCACTGCAATTCGGATAAAAAGGGCCACTGGTCACTGCTTTCCATACCTGTGTAAAAGAAAAAAGAATACCAAAATTTATACTTGACTACAGTTCAATGGGAGTATGTTTTTAAAATATTATGTAAAGCTACCAAAACTAAAGCAGGAAGAAATAAAAACTTTGAACACACCTACTACCAGCAATGAAATTGAATCAGAAATCAAAAAAGTCCTCAAAAATAAAAGTCCAGGAGCAGGCAGCTTCACAGATGAATTCTACCATTTAAAGAAGAGTTAATACCTACTCTTCTTAAACTATTTCAAGAAATAGAAAAGGACGGTAAACTTCCAAATTCATTCTATGAGGCCAGTATCACCCTGATACCAAAACTAGATAAAGACACCGCAGAAAAAGAGAACTACAGGCCAATATCCCTGATGAACTGAAATATTAGCAGACTGAATCTGACAATAGAGTTTAAAAAATCATACACCACATTCAAGTGAGATTTCTTTCTGGGATGCCAGTGCTGTTCAATATTCACAAAACAATCAACATGATACATTACATCAATAAGGGAAAGAGTAAAAACCATATGATCATTTCAACAGGTGCAGAAAAAGCATTTGACAAACTACAACATCTATTCATGATAAAAATCCTTTGCAAAGTAGGTCTAGAAGGAACATACCTCAACATAATAAAGGCCATAAATGAAAAACCCACAGCCAACACCATAATCAATGATGGAAAACAGAGCTTTTCCCCTAAGGTCAGGAACAAGACAAGGACCTCCACTCTCACCACTTTCATTTAACATAGTACTGGAAGTCCTAGCCACAGCAAGTAGACAACATAAAGAAATAAAAGGCATCCATATTGGTAAGGGAGTAGTAAAACTGTCACTATTTGCAGATGCAATGATACTATATACAGAAAACCCTAACACTCCACCAAAAACCTGATAAATGAATTCAGCAAAGTCGTAGGATATGCAATCCATGTACAGGAATCTGTTGCATTTCTATACACTAATAATGAAGTAGAAGAAAGTGAAATTAAGAAAACAATACTTTTTACAATTGCCTCAAAAACAATAAAACATCTAGGAATAAACTTAACCAAAGTGGTGAAAGACCTGTACTCTGAAAACTATAAAACACTGATGAAAGAAATCCAAGATTATACAAAGACATTCCATGCTCATGGGTTGGAAGAACAAACATTGTTAAAATGTCTACACTACCCAAAGTAATCTACAGATTTAATGCAATTCCTATCAAAATACCAGAGGATTTTTCACAGCACTAGAAACAACCAATCTGAAATTTATATGGAATCACAAAAGACACCAAATAGCCAAAGCAATACTGAAAACCAAAACTCAAGGTACCACAATTCTAAACTTCAAGTTATATTACAAAGTGGTAGTAATTAAAACAGTATGGTACCGGCACAAAAACAGACACATAGATCAATGGAATAGAACCGAACACCCAGAAATAAACCCACAATTATATGGTAAATTGATCTTCCACAAAGGAGGAATGAATATACAATGGAAAAAAGACAGTCTCTTCAACAATAGCTACATGTTGGAAGAATGAAACTGGACCATTTTCTTTTGCCACATAAAAAATAAACTCAAATGGATCAGAAACCTAAATGTGAAGCCTGAAACAATAAAAATCCTTGAAGAGAGCACAGACAGTAATGTCTCTGACATCAGCCATAGCAACATTTTACTAGCTATGTCTCCTGAGACATGGGAAACAAAAGCAAAAATAAACTATTGGGATTACATCAAAATTAAATGTTTCTGCACAGCAAAAGAAAAAATCAACAAAACTAAAAGGCAACTTACTGAATGGGAAAAGATATTTTCAAGTAACATCCAATAAAGGGTCAGTATCCAAAATATATAAAGAACTGATACAACACCCAAAAAACAATAATCCAATTAAAAATGGGCAGAAGATATGAACAGACATTTCTCCAAAGAAGACATACAGATGGCCAACAGACACATGAAAATATGCTCAATATCACTCATCATCAGGGAAATGCAAACCAAAACTACAATGAGATACCACCTTACACTTGTCAGAATGGCTAAAAATCGACAACACAAGAAACAAGTGTTGACGAGCATATGGAGAAAAAGGAACCCTCCTGCACTACTGGTGGGAATGCAAACTGGTGCAGTAATTGTGGAAAACAATATGAAGTTTCCTCAAAAAGTTAAAAACAGAACTACCCTACAATCAATCCAGCAATAGCACTATGGATATTTATCCCAAAACTACAAAACCATTAATACAAAAGGATACATGCACTCCTATATTTACTGCAACATTATTTACAATAGCCAAACTATGAAAACTGCCCAAGTGTCCATCAATAGATGAATGGATGAAGAAGATGTGGTATATATATATATATACACACAATAGAATATTCCTCAGCCACAAAAAAAAGAATGAAATCTTGCCATTTGCAACAACATGGATGGAGCTAGAAAGTACAATGCTAAGCAAAATAAGTCAGTCAAAGACAATTACCGTATGATTTCATGCATAGGTGGAATTTAATAAACAAATAAGCAAAGGAAAAAAAAGAGAGAAAGAGACAAACCAAGAAACTCTTAACTACAGAGAACAAACTGATGGTTACCAGAGGGGAGGTGGCTGGGGGGAAATGGGTGAAATAGGTTATGGAGATTAAACAGCACACTTATCATGATAAAAAAATAAAATAAAATAAAATTACTACGTGAAGGAACAGCAACATTGATAACACACGTCATCTCAAAATCAAAATAAACTAAGGTGAAAAAAGTATGCCAATCATTAAACATTTCACATCCTCATGGTCACAAATCTAATTCCATTTATAATTCACAAATTTATTAATTTATAATGCAAATATCATTTTCTTCCAAACATCACCCAAAATGTAATGAGCTGTTCAAGACTCATTAGAATATGCATATTTGACCTACAACCACCTGACCCTCAATATCTGAAAATTTGGGAGAATTTCACTGTGCTTAATTCATTTTAGAATTAAAAATAATGTATGGCATAAGATTTTGCATAAACTATCAAAGACTTTTGGCATTAATATACAGAAATAATATCAAATACCCCAATAATCCAAAAGAAGCTTTTGTCAACATCAGCGTGCTTAAGATGCCTCAGGACCAGAGCATAAGAGAGAGATAATACAAATTGGCTAAACAGCAGTAAACTGCCAAGGAAATTTAAGGATGCACCTGATTGCAGATCACCATTAAATTTAGCCACACTCTCTGGTTCCTAACAGAGCTTTACTCCCGGGCTTCATATTTCGGTATTTCCATCAGCAATGACTCTCCAAGCCTCAGTACACGCCAGCCACAGGCAATGCCACTGCCCACCCACATTGCTCGCCACTGACCAATTCCACCTCCCACTAAGCCTGCGTGTACTGAGCTCCACCAAGTCACGGCTCCTATTACACAATATAAAATGGCTATCTTAATTAGAACTTACTGAGATTCTTCATTTGCTTAGAATATTGTCCTGCCAAGGTTTTCTGGATTATATGTGGTCGACCTGTGCTTTTCTGAAACAAAAACAATGGTAGACAATTAAAAAGCAAGATGTCATCAAGCTTCTTTGGAACAGTGTTAGAACTTTCTACCATATCTTTCTGAAAATGGGAACATTTGTATGCTAATATTTTAGCTATCAACAATGAAAAGTATGTCTTATTGAAACTCTAATTTTAAATAAAATAGAGCACCATCCAATTGCTCCAGTGTAGATAAAAGCATAGTTTTATTAGCTACTTTTCAACTTCAGCTTTCTTCAAAGCAATGAATAGGAAACTCACAAAAAAAGAAACACAAATGCTCAACGAATATATACATACATATATATATAATGAATGCTTTAATACTCCTTCAAAATGCAAATTTAAAAAAAGACATACCAATTTTTGCCGTCAAGTTGGCAAAGGTTTTTAAATTATGATAACCATAGTTAATTATGGTGGCAAGTTAAAAAGCACTCTCATAGTCTGCTGATAGAAGTAAATTGGGAGCACAGTTCAAAGAGAAATTTAGCAATGTCTATCAACGACCTTGAAAATATTCATATCCTTTGCCCTAGTAACTATGCTTTTAGAAGCATCTTATTTCCATTACTATTATTACTATTAGCTTCCATTACTGAGTGCCTGGTATGTGCCAGATACTGTTAGGGTACACAGTACCTGATTTAATCCTCACAAGAGATCTATATAACGCATATTTTACCTTTGTTTTACAAATAAAAATATTGCAGCCCAGAGAGATACATCATTCAGCTAAAATAATATTACAGAATAGTGATCCCATTTAATTTAAACATATATGAGAACATATCATTGAAAAACTGGAAGAGGGGCGCCTGGGTGGCGCAGTCGGTTAAGCGTCCGACTTCAGCCAGGTCACGATCTCGCGGTCCGTGAGTTCGAGCCCCGCGTCGGGCTCTGGGCTGATGGCTCAGAGCCTGGAGCCTGTTTCCATTTCTGTGTCTCCCTCTCTCTCTGCCCCTCGCCCATTCATGCTCTGTCTCTCTCTGTCCCAAAAATAAATAAACGTTGAAAAAAAAAATTAAAAAAAAAAAAAAAAAGAAAAACTGGAAGAATGTATACTGAAAGGTGAAGAGAAATTCTTTCTTGGGGATGGGATAATGGATAATTACCATGTAGTTAAGTATTGGCTTCTCTTGCTTTCCAGATTTCCTACAATGTATTAGTTTTAATCAGGAAGTTATAAAAAGAGTGTTCTTAATAGATTACATAAAAGACTCACAATAATTAAGAGTTTTGCTGCTCATTACTTGAGAGATAATATGAATTCTCATTAGAAATATCCCATCCATAGTACTTGATTTATTGTAAAGCATACTAAAACCAATAATAATAAACTCAACATCAAAAAATCTAAATTCCAGTTTGGTAAATTCTTAATTCTGGTAACAAGTGAAATGATATCTAGAGCAATGAAACTCACAATTGGATTAGCAGCGCAATTTTAAAAACTGACTGATTTAAACGTTTCAAGCACTGTTCTTTTCCCTCTCCCCATGTGAAGATGAGGGCAGAATGTTAATTGAACAGAAGGTAGGCAGTAAGGAGGAAGGCAAAAGAGAAAAGGCATTAAGCATGTAACAATCAGCCCCTGAAGAATATGATTATGGGTATAACAACATAAAACCAATACTTGAAATACTATGACAATAACAATTTGTTTATAAACCTTTTCAACAGTTTATTAAACATAGTCACGTACATTTATGAATTCATCAAACCTGAAAAATTGACCTATTAGGGATGCACAGAAAAATTATCTTATTTTATATTTTTAAAAACTCCGAGGCTTAGGGAGTTGTTATTTTGGGTTTTTTGTTTTGTTCTTGGGGGGGTCTGTTTAGGGTAACAGGACCATTCATCAATGCAAGAAATCAAAGCCAATTTTTGGCTGACCGAGTC
The DNA here is from genome assembly GCF_014898765.1 of Herpailurus yagouaroundi. Classification (NCBI taxonomy): domain Eukaryota; kingdom Metazoa; phylum Chordata; class Mammalia; order Carnivora; family Felidae; genus Herpailurus; species Herpailurus yagouaroundi. The sequence goes on along the minus strand of NW_024412395.1, from coordinate 85,072,751 downwards.
AAATAATCTTGCCATATACAAGTTATTTCCCTACCACTACAGTAGGGGAAAAACATTTACTTAGTCAAAATGTCTTTATCGGGGGGTGGGGGGGGGAGAGTATCTTTGTTATCCAGTAGTTTTTAAATTTACCAGTTGAAAAGCAATACGGTTTAAGAAAACAGGTTTAAACATTTAAAATTTAATGGCATTTCTGTCTCAAATGTGAACTTTACAAGGTATTTATATATACATCGCCACGACAAAGAATATACGTGTTTGTTCAATTGTGATTATCAACAGTCTAAATGACCAGTACCTGTGTCAAAACTTATTTTATCTACATGTGAAATCTCTAAAGAAAAAAAAAACTGTTTTCTCCTCCCCATCAAATGATTGCAATATTCTGACTCAATCACTCTCAGAATATTATCTTCCCATTAGCAGCTCTCTTCACTGCTATGACTCCCCTTATAGCCACCTGTCAGCGTCTTCATCTCCTACCATTCTCCCCTTTGTCCACCCCTCTCCAACCAGCGGGGTTCCTCAAAGTTTCTACAACACGCTAGAAACAATCCTGCCTCGGGGCCTGGGCATTTGCTGTTCTCCTGGAATGTTCTTCCAGCTCCCTAATTTTTTTGAAAGTCCTCCTTCAAAACTACCATCTCATTCCACTCTTCTCTGGATGGTTAATATGAAGGTTTACTTCTACCTTCATATTTTGGCTTCATTTTTGTTTCTCCTTAGCACGTACCACTGTCCAACATACAATATGTAATTACTTACTCATCCTGTTTATCGCTGTCTGCCCCCTGTAGACTAGAAGCTCTATGAGCCTCAGGCTCTATGTCTGTCTTGTTCACCACTTTATCCCCAGCACGTAAAATAGTGCCCAGCCTGTAGTTGGCTTCCACTACACTACCTAACAAATATAGACCAAATTTCAGATCTATTTACATTCTATTAGTGAGCAACACTCTTAAGAGTATATGATTTCTTGTTTCCCTAATTTTATTAAGATAAAATTGACATATAATGTTGTATACGTTTAAGGTGTACAATGTAATGATCTGCTATATGTATATATTGCAAAATAATCTTCACAATGAGTGTGGTTAACATCTGTCATGTCACAACTACAATTTTTTTCCTTGTAATGAGGACTTTTAATACCTAATGTCTTAGCCGCTTTCAAATATACAAATGTACTCTGGTCACCAAGTTGTACATTATCTCTCAGAATTCATTTATCTTCTAACTGGAAGTTTGTACCTTTTGACCACTTTCACCTATTTCCCCCACTGGCTTCTGGTAACCACTAACCTGTTCTCTATTTCTGAGTTCAGTATTTTTAGATTCCATATATAAGCAAGATCTGTCTTTCTCTGTCTGACTTATTTCACTTAGCATAATGCCCTCATGGTTTCCTATCCAGGTTGCTGGCCTGTGCATAACTGCAGGCATCATTTTTTTTCCCTACCTCCAAAGAAAACTAAATACTATCTAATATAATCATAGTTCAACTACACATTTCCCCACTGAAGATTCTTAGGCTCATAAAAGTTAGGTATATGGGTATACAATTATCTAAAGAAGCGGTGGTAATAAAAGCTAGTTTAAAGGAAAAGAAGATGGTCACTACAAAACAAAATGTCCTCTCTGCTCTATAGACTGGAAAGAACTGCCTTCACTTCCAAAAGCCTAGATTTGTCACCTCTTATCATCCCTTACTGGTGTGTGACCTGTTTGATGGGAAAAACAACTTTTGTGTTTCTGAGCTGCTGCCTAAGCATTTTACAGCCTGATAACCCTGCTCACACCCAGAGTCTGGACATTTAGATAAGAACTTGAGTTCAGGATTCCCACTCTCAGTTCCTGCTTTGGTTTTCCCAGGGCACCTTTTAAAATAACCACTTGGATACAGGAGTGCTGATGCATAGGGGCACTTGTACCCCAATGCTTATAGCAGCACTCCCAACAATAGCCAAATTATGGAAAAACCCAAACCATCAACTGATGAATGGATAAAGAAATTGTGGTTTATATACACAATGGAGTACTATGTGGCAATGAGAAAGAATGAAATCTGGCCTTTTGTAGCAACGTGGATGGAACTGGAGGGTGTTATGCTAAGTGAAATAAGCCATACAGAGAAAGACAGATACCATATGTTTTCACTCTTATGTGGATCCTGAGAAACTTAACAGAAACCCATGGGGGAGGGGAAGGAAAAAAAAAGAAAAAAAAAAAAAAAAGAGGTTAGAGTGGGAGAG
>NW_024412395.1:84963174-85070399 GCF_014898765.1 Herpailurus yagouaroundi | reverse complement strand
AAAAACTGAGAACAAACTGAGGGTTGATGGGGGGTGGGAGGGAAGGGAGGGTGGGTGATGGGTATTGAGGAGGGCACCTTTTGGGATGAGCACTGGGTGTTGTATGGAACCAATTTGACAATAAATTCCAAAAAAATAAAAAATAAAAAAAATAAAATAACCACTTGGAATTAATCCTGCTAAAAGTTAGGGACCTCTACTCCAACCACCTCGTAAGTAATAGACGCTTGCTATCCTGCTCTCTATCCCTGGCCCACTCGTGGCCTGGGATGGAAGACTGCCCTGCCTCTGGCTTACTGCCCCACCAGTATTCCCAGGATTACTTAATTCCCTGTATGTAATAAATCCCATGACTGTACTTCCCCTGTGTGAGTGTACTGGAACAGCATCGTCAATCCAAACAACCATGGATTTCACTTTCCTGAAGTGGGAGCTCGGATGCTAAGGGAGCCACCTGCTGAGCCTAAGTAGGTGGCTTGTGTTCCCCCATTCAGCAGGTCATAATCTGCATATTCTAAATTCAACACACCAGCACCAGCTTCTCAACATACCTGGGATGTGCAATTTAAACTTCAAAACTCACGGTGTCATTCTACGTTTGAAAAAATGTGTTGCATATAAATGCACACTGACATCCGCTTAATATTCTTTATGGCTCAAAGGCAAAGATGATAAAAGAATAAAACACCATGGGGCGCCTGGGTGGCTCAGTCAGTTAAGCGTCCGACTTCGGCTCAGGTCATGATCTCGCAGTCTGTGAGTTCGAGCCCCGCGTCGGGCTCTGTGCTGACAGCTCAGAGCCTGGAGCCTGTTTCAGATTCCGTGTCTCCCTCTTTCTCTCTCCTCCCCCGCTCATGCTCTGTCTCTCTCTTCTCAAAAATAAATAAATGTTAAAAAAATTTTTTTTTTAAAAAGAATAAAACACCATAAGGAAACTAAGGTCACAGACTTACTTCATCATGAATCAGCTCCAGTGGTTCTATCATATATACAAAGGTATTATCTTCAAACATACCACTACAAGACAAGAAACCACACAAGGAGAAAATTAATAAATATGGCAAACAGCAAGAAACAGCAAATGAGCTTCATATTGCATCTTTAAAAATGAAGAGTATATCTGGACAAATGTCTTTATACTGCCCCAAATCTAATTCATGTATCTGTATGGAATCCCACTGTGGTCTCAGCACTATACTAGACAGCAGATAGGCTACAGGAAGTATTAAAGTGTATCCCACAAGCATACATATTATAAATGTTATAATTGATTTTTGAAACAAAATGGACAGATCAGACGATTAATCTGGAACAAGACTATTCATACAGTTCCAGTATGTCAAGTTATAATTCCAGACAATGTACAACTAGTACAAATTTCTTGTTACACAAATCTAACATCATCTATAAGAAAATAGGTAATTTGTGCATTAGAATAATCTAAAACCATCTGATTCTGGGGTGCCTGGGTGGCTAGATCAGTTGAGCCTCCAACTCTTGATTTCAGCTCAGGTCATGATCTCACAGTTCATGGGATCGGGCCCCGCATGGGGCTCCGTGCTGACAGCGTGGAGCCTGCTTGGAAACCTCTCTCTCCCTCTCTGTTTGCCTCTCTCCCTCTCATTTTAACAAACTTTAAAAAAATAAAACCATCTGATTCTGAAGACGAAAACAGAAGTATACTTATGGCTGCAAATCGTGAATTTCCATTAAGCAGTATGACTCTGTTGCATTTAATTTTGAGAGGTATAGCAAGATAAGATTTTCAAGATCCTTTTCCACCCCATGGCCACAACTAGATCCTTACATCAAGTGTTACTATTTGCATCCAAAGGGTGTTTAAAGAGGTTTTTCTAGAGACTGCCTTGAAGTCGATGTACGAACTTCTCTCTTTGGCCCCCCATCCTCACCTGACCAATACCACCTGACTGCTTGTCCTCTGTCACACACTTCTGGGAAACCTTCCTGGATCTTCCTGGTCACCCCGTAAGTCCCTGATGCTCCCCTTCACAGTTCCAATTACCAGAATGGCAATTAAATATTAATCTGTGTAATCACTTGTTTAATCTCTGAATCTCCTGCAAACTTTAAATGTTAACAGAATATGGGACCAGCCCAGAAGATTGACTACAACAAACATCTGTGAAAGAAAAGATGGAAACGGTGAATGGATGAAAGCAAATTCACCCTCCCATTGAGAATCCCACATACTGAAGTCCGTTGCAGGTTGAGAGAGCTGCTCTGGAGTCCTTGACACCTCGGATGCTTCCGTGATAGTAACAGTGCTCCCCACCCTACAAAGCAGAAGGGTTAATTGATTAACAAAGCTTTCTTTGTCATCATTCACTCTTAAAGAAGCTTCTGTGAACCAAAAGAATGGCAAAGATGGTCCTAGAAGCTGCTCTTGGTTGATATGAAATCTGAAAAGGCACTAAGCAATTTTTCAGCTTTTCTATAATGATGTTGTGTTATTAAATTTAATGGAGAAAAAAAACCATAACAGGAATAAAAAACCAAAGCAACTGGTACAACTTATGCACTTTTTGTAAACATGTAAGGGAGTAGATACGTACCTGATGTTGTTATGGAATAAGGTCTTCTACCTACCTGAGGAGAGACCCCAAAGGTGTTGCCAATAATTGTGTTTGATGGAAAGCTACGTAAAACCTTATTATTTGCCTTCCTACCTTTTAAATTAGTTTAAAATTTTTTCGGAAGTATTATATGAACTTAACTTTCAAATTCAAGTAGTAAGTACAAGGCCTATTTAAAAAAAATAGAGCAGTTACTTTCTCCCTCTCTCCCCACCTCCATGGCAACCATCTTTAACTCTCTTATCGATTTCTCCTTCTGTTTACCTGTGTATTTCTCAATGGAATATTTATACTGCTACATCCTGGTTTATTTCACTTCAGAAATTATCTTCCTAATGTAGAATCGAAAACCTCTCTTGCTCCCAATACATGCCAATCCACATCACCAGTTTTTGGTTAAATTGGTATTTAGTGTTTTCATTATGACTCTGCACATACTGTTCACAGCTGTGTCACTATGATTACATTTTCGTTCTTGCTCCACTTTTAATTTTTTGAGATGTTTTGATTCGTTTATTTGCTGGCTTATTTTCCCATGTATTGAGCACTTACATCTTTCTCACTGTCTCAAATATTATCTACAACTCCTCTCCTATGGTCAGACATATCGGGTAATTTATCACATGCATTTTACTCCTAGAGACAACCCTCTTGTCTCCCCTCAACCTCCGGCCAGACCTGATGCAGAGCCACCAACCAGGAGTTCTGTGTAGGGTCATCCTGGAAAGTCTTCTGCCTCCCTTCTATATAGAATCCTAGACCCCATGTCTTTTCCATCCATGATTTCACCTTCCCTTTTTTTGAAGGTACACATCTTCTGGTACTTTCTTGAAAAAGTGATCATGGAAGATAGATTTGGTGAGAACTTGCACATATAAAATTTTCTTTTTCTATCTTCACCCTAGATCAATCATTTGGATGGGTAGAGAATCCTAGATTGGAAATTACTTTCTCTTGGCATTTCAACAGCATTGTGCACAACTTCTAATGTTGCTGCTGAGAAATGGATGTTATTCTCATGTTAGATATTTTTTTATAAAATAGAATTTCCCCTTTCAAGAGAAATGGAGGGAATTTTACTTATCCCCATTTTTATGAAATCTCATGACATGCTTTGGAGCAGGTCTTTGCTTTTTCACTGTGCTGAGCATTCTGTCAAACCTTTTAATCAAGAAAATGCAGAGGTGCCTGAGTGGCTCAGTCAGTTAAGCATCTGACTCTTCGTTTCTGCTCAGGTAATGATCTCGAGCCCCATGTCAGGCTCTGTACTAGCAGTGGGAACCGTGGTTGGGATATTCTCTCCCCCCCCTCCCTCTCTCTCTCTCTCTCTCTCTCTCAAAATAAATAATGAACATTTAAAATTGTTTTAAAAAAGAAAATGCATGAACTTCAGTTCTAGGAAACCTTTATTATTTCTCTGATAATTCCCTCCTTTCCATTTTTCTCTATAAATGGAGCTCTTCTATTAGAGTAGAGAAGTGATGTCTGCCTGGCTATATGGCTGTAAGTGCCCTCCACACACACTTTCAATCAACCCTTCTGTTTTCATGTGTCTTCAATTCCTGGCTCTTCAATTGGCTTGCTTCTTCTTGGTTTTCCCCTAATGGAAATTAGCAGAACAGACGAAGCGCAAACCCCACAGTTACCCCTCATCCACCTGCTTTCTATCTCCCAAAATTTTATGGATACCTCTTGTCTGCAGTATTTTCTTCTCCTTTCTTTGTCCTTGTGGGTTTATATCCTTTTTTATTCTTTAACTATTATTTGAGTAGGTTAATGGGATGGAATAGAGATAAATATAAGCATTGAGTCCACTGTTTAACCAGAAGCTTCTTATTGGTTTTCTTAAATAGAATGTACTGGACACACTTTGACTTTTCTCGATGATTTACAGTTATTTTGATCACTGCTCATTATACTGTACTACCATAGTCTCAGAGGCTCGTCGGTGACTAAGGGTGTCTACCCATACATCAAATGACCACTCCCCAACCAACTCAGTTTCTTTCCTCCTCGAGACTATAATACACATTTCCAATGCTGGTTGTCTAAATTTTGTATTTCAACCTTGTTAATATCTTGTAAAAGGTTGCATTTGTATAGGGCTTGGTTCTCAAAAAGCAACCTTTTATATAAATATTGATGTGTATGTAATATGACAAATTTTATTTGCATAGTCAACACTGGGACTTATAAGGACAAATGGTATCACACATCTCAGCAATTTGGGAATCCGGGTCGATATTCTGCAATTAAATTCCAAACTCTTCACATGATTCTAAAAACAACCACAGGGACCTGTAAATTCCATCAAACTGGTTATTTAGCACTTTGTATCACACCAAAAGGCTATCTTAAGTCAGGTGATTATTAGAAAAGCATAGCAAACCCTGTCATAGTTACCTGACCTTTCTAAGAAAAGCTCTATTTCCCAGATTTTCCTAAAAATAATCTTTTTTCTCCCAGAAAATATTTCCAAGTACTTTCTTAGACTTAAGCTTCATTCACATTGGAAACTGAAGGTTGATGCTCTCTCAGTACAAAGGTCATTGCTAGTTGTTTTAATTAAGATAGGATATTATCTGAAGGAATATGTTCTCCATGTATATGAAGGTGAATCACCATATTTTCTGAACCTTAAATAAGACTTGAGGTAACATGAAATCCCTGATGGTTGTTATCATTAGAAAGCTTGAACATCTAAATTCTATAGTTATATTAAGCACTGTGAGCAATTTGGCAGACTCTAAGTTAGTATTAGTATTTGGTAGTATTCGAGGATTTTCCGAGTTTCTTATTACTAAATATGTAAGTTTTTAAGAAAGCATTACCATACAAATACTATTTGGCGACTCTCCAGATATATGTAGCCTTTTATAAATACCAGTGCAAAGTAACCTATTGAAGTATTTCATATCCAGTAAGTCCTAACCGAGAAGAGGCATTTCCTCTTGGGTAACAGCGATAATAGTGCAAAGAGGCCACTCCCAGAGAATTTGTGAGCAATGACATTGGATAGTCAGCTCTGGGGGTGCCTTCCACCCAAGGATCGAACCATCTTGAACACTCATTGTCTCACAGTAACTACTATCTCCATGTACAGATAGGGAGACACAAAGTGCTAAAAGACTGCTAAAGACAGCAAGAAACCAAACTGAATGCCACGTTTTCAGGCTCTCGAGTTAGTGTTTCTTTCCCCAGTTGGGAAGGACTCAGACAGTTCTATAGCACTGCCCAGCCACTTCCAGATCAGCACTTGTGAGCACATCACAGATCTGTGACTAGGCCAACAGCAGGCAGGACAACCCAAATGGGCTCATTCAGCACATGACATAAGTCTATATGAGTCCCCAGGCATCAGCATATTCGAATTCAAAACTGTCCGTTGGTTATTTAAATTCAACAAATACAGAGCATCTGATACATGGAAATTATTGGCCACTCGAAGGAACTTAAAAATCCTAGTACATATGCTCCCCAACCTACCACTGCCACACAGGTGAACATTCTGCAAGTCAGATAACGCTTAAATAATAGCAACTGTGCTCCAGGAGGTTTCCAAGCTCAGAACCCCATTGGAAACCACCAGGCCATTCCTGCAAGTAATGGAACACTGTGTATCCTTTAAAACACTTCCTAATCAGAGGTGGCTTGGGATAACAGCTCTGTGAGTCCAATGCTAACAACGTGTAGGGGGAAACAAAGATTTGGTTCCCTGGTATTATCAATCAAATGACAGAAACAGTTTGATTCTACTCACTTTAAATACAACCTATTGGAAAATAGAACCTATTGTTTCAATTTGATTTATTCTAAAATTGCTCTACCTTTGTGTCTGTTTAACTAGCTCACCTGCACGTCTCAGTAAAGGTCTGCCAACCAGTTATTATTATCGTCATTGCTTAAAAAGCTCAAATAAACTCCTGTCCTTCTGGGTAAACATTTGAGAAAAAAACTACACAGGTCTTAACTCACGAATGTGTATATTTTGATATTCCAGGTGCTGAATATAATAATGAAATATGACACTCTGTTCAAATGATTATTCTACATGCATATCTTTAGATTCAAACTTATCAATCATCAGGGTCTATCAATCTATTTAACACGTCAGATGGCTGATAGCAAAAGAGAAAAAGATATCTTTCCCTGGACACATATACCTGAATTTGAATATCGCAGCATAAGGAAACGAAAAAAGTTTTTCAGAAAATCAGGGAACTTGCGACCCCAATACCAATTTAGTTTACCTTCATTAAACCCAATAGGAGAAAAATATTCAAGTATTAAAACAGTTTAGCTATACCAACACTATGTAAATTTTTAACAGTTCATACAAAATTATCCTATTCAAACTTAAAATAGCTTTGTGAGGACCCACTGTTGTCTGCTCTCTTGAATTTTTTAAATTTCCCTGCCAGGAGCCATGCCCACAGAGGCTCATTTTCCTCCAATAGGAATCCCTGCCAAGAACGCTTCAGGAAGAAGTGAGCTTGAACTGAGCCATGGTGATGATTTGATTTTTAAAAAAAGCACAAATACTTCTAGGAGGGTGATGTGATTACAGTGATAAAGAAAAGAACAAAGACCGGGATTTTTATCTGCGTGGTTCACTGATGTACATCCAGTACCTAGAAGAGGGACTAGATCACAGTAAGCTAAATCGGTGTGTGTTTAATGAATACGGATGACTTATTTATGAGCCTGAATGACAAGACCAATCTTAAAGGAGCAAAGGATTCATGTTTTTGAGAAGGTGGGTACGTAAGTCCCCATTCCCCACCCGAGGGGTTATGTTTTCTTTAAGATATAACTGACAAGCCAGAAAATTCACCCTTTTGAAGAGTATAATTCAGTGGCCTTTAGTACACTCACAGAGTTATGCTACCATCACCCCTAATTCCAGGATATTTTCAGCACCTCAAAAGGAAATCTCATACCCATTAGCGGTCACTTCCCATCCCTCTTTACCCCAGCCCTCGCAGCCATATCCTACCTTTGGTCTTCATGGATTCGCCTATTCTACACATTTTGAATAAATGGAATCATATAGCATATGGTCCTTCATGGCTGGCTTCTCTGACTTAGCATAATGTTTACAAGATTCATCCGTGCCGTACCTTGTATTCGTACTTCATCACTTGTGGCTGAATAGTATTCCCTTGTGTGGCTATATCACATCTTATTTATTCATCAGTTGATGGCCATTTGGGTTGTTTCCACTTTTTTGAATAATTACGAATAAGGCTGCTGTTAACATCCACGTCCAAGTTTTTGCTTAACCCTATGTTTTCAGTTCACTTGGATATCCACTCGGGAGTTGAACAGCTGGGTCATAGGTAATTCTCTGCTTCACTTTTTGAGGAACTGTCAGGATGTTTTCCAAAGCAGCTCCAACATTGTACATTCCTACCAGAAGTAGATGAGGGTCCTACCTCTTCATGTCCTCACCAACACTTAACTGTTGCCAGCACCTTGGTTACAGGTATCCTAGAGTGTGTGAAGCGGTACCCACACAAGTTTAAAAATCAAATGAGAGAGTGACCCAGGGCTGAAACAGGACTGAAACAGATCAAAGTGCCACCTTAATTTTTGATATACCAGAGGAGAGGATTAGCTGAGAATCCAGTAGGTCTGCTAATGCTTCACTCGTGAGGTGGCTACACTTACCAACCCAGGGGTAGACAACACGGAACAACAAACCCCCACCACCACCACCACCACACACACACACACACACACACACACACACACACACACACAAACACACACACACACATACACCCTGGGCTGCCACTGTGCAACTTACAGTGTGGAAAAGTACAGAAATTGTGCTCTTCCTATAAGGAAATGGACACCATGAAAGACAGGAATAAGAACTACACAGACATACCCAACTCCTTCCCATCGGTTGAACTGCTCTTCCTTCTAGGGTGGGAGTGAGCAAGGGGGCAGGAAGAAGCCACGGTGAGTAAACAGAGCCAGGAAAGGGCCTTTTCCCCACCCAATAATGATAAAGAGTAATAACGTAGAGGGAAGCGGGGATAGGAGTCCAGCATCAATCTGTTGAGGCTCACATTGCTGGCCAGCTGATAGTTCTTTTCATCAGCAGAATTGAAACCAAAGTATTAGTAAGCGCTCAAAGTGATTGGTTCACGTAACAGGGACTTAACAGAAATATGTTAAAGTTGAAAAGTACTTTTACACTTTCATACTGATACCTAATTCTTTTACAAGAACTAAAACGGTAAAAATTAACTCGTTTTTAGTTAGGCTCATCAACAAAGTTGATCAACAAATCAACGAAGTTATTTTGCCATATAGTGTGTGTAAAGCACCGTGTAGGAACTCTAACAAAAGCTCTTGCTCTGTGGAAGGCAGAACCAAAGTTCTTCCATATTCATACTGATGCCTGGCACCTATTCTATCCTGACTACTTAATTTGTTTACCTCTCCAGTTCCTATCTTTGCTTCACAAGGAAAGAAGTCCTTATACCCCACTTTTGTCCAATAAAAATAAAAGCCTAAGACATTGGTCTTTCTTAGCAAAAAGTGGGAACTAGGTAGAGGCTTGGTAGTGATGAAGCAGGAACTAGACAAGCTTCTCCAAGGGGGGATTCATCATTCTATCTGAAATAATTTCCAGAATATTTTAAATGTCCACATTTATATTTAAGGTCAAAGCCAAATAAGCTTTGTATTCTTTCCATTTCTTTCCAAGTAATTCTTTCGTGTGTGTGTGTGTGTGTGTGTGTGTGTGTGTATGTATACATATACTTTTGTCTAAATAGTTTGAAGCCTTTGGAAGAAAAGTTGCACACTGGGTTGAAACAGGTTTAATGAATCTAATCATCTTTACATGTTAATTTCCTTCACTGGTACTCTGTGAAACAAAGAAAACAAAGATTTTCTTAACATGTAAGGCAATGTGAAGTTTAAAAAGAAAGTTTTAAAAACCGTGTGTAACTGTAGTGGGAGTGTGGTGGATCTAAATAAACTTTCAAAAAGAAAAACTATCAGTATGTACCAAAAGCCTTTAAAGAAAAGTACCAATTCTTTGACACAGAAAATCCCATTCTCAGAATTAATCCTTAAGCAATTATTAAAGATGTGCCCAACATGTATCAGGAGGGCCTTTCCTTATAATTATTTGTATAGTGAAAGTTTGGGAACAATCTAAATGTCTATTACTATGGGATTTCAAAATAAATTATGGCAAATTAATAGGAAAGAATATTATGTATTTTTAGAAATAAAAGTCTAGAGGATTATTTAATATGCTAAAATGTTTATAATGTTATTAGCTTTCTTAAAAATTCTGCTTCAAGGGGCACCTGGGTGGCTCAGTTGGCTAAGCGTCGGACTTCAGTTCAGGTCATGATCTCACAGTTCGCAAGTTTGAGCCCTACATTGGGCTCTGTGCTGACAGCTTAAAGCCTGGAGCCTGCAGATTCTGTGTGTGTGTGTGTGTGTGTGTGTGTGTGTCTGCCCTTTCCCTGCTTGCGCTCCCTCTCTCTCTCTCTCTTGCTCTCTCTCTCCCAAAAAGAAATAAAAACTTAAAAAAATTTTTTTATTTAATTCTGCTTCAAGATAGTGCACCATGTCAACTCAGTTTCTGGGGTATATATGTAAATATAGACACATAAAAAACAGACTGTTATGCTTAATTCATTATATCGGGAGAAAATAAGTTTGGAAATGTGACCTGTTTGGAGAAAATGAGGCATAAATAAGAGAAAAGCAATGAAAACGAAAACAAACTGCAGTAAACACTTCCTTTGCCAGAGTTTAAATGCCCTTTCTTTTAAATTCTAGTTATAACTGATATGAGATTCGATGTGTCTTGTTGATGACAAGGCTTCCTTCTGGGACCTCTAATAACCTCTGGAGGCCAATTAGCTACTCCGATTCTAAAAAAAAAAACTGACTGAACTTGTTAGTGAGAAGTTTGACTCAGGTTACTGTGGCCTGGAAAGGTGGCTCCTTTGCTGAGTTCATAAAGTTCTCATGCAATCTTCTCTACTCCAGACTCATGATTCAGCATCCGCAGTGCTCGGGGCCCTGGCACAGCTGACGGAAGCTTCGGTTTGTACAAATGCCAGAAAGCACCGTTCCCGTGCTTGATTTAGCATTTCTGCTTGCTTTCCACAGCATTAACTTTTAGGGAGATTCAACAACCCCCAAGATGAAGCCTCAGGCAAGAACTGACAGAATAGTAAGAATAATAACTGAAGTCCTTAATCTGCGACATAAAATTCAGAGGTTTAAAACACACATCAAATTACAAATGTGCCCACTTAATCGCACAGTTGTAAATCCTGAGAAATTCCATAACCCCCTGGGCAGTGTTTACAATTAAGGTCACCCACAAATATTTGCTGAGAGGCTGTCACACTGGAAAAACCCAGTTCTTGCTGTACAACCCAGCAAGCCCACACATAAAAGGCCCACTTCTGTGCCAATACTCATTAGCAATATGGCGGGGGGGGAGGGGAAGGAATCCAGTGTTTCCCACTATATTTTCTTTCCCTATTTCCTCTCCTGTACCTGTGGTATCCACCCTGCAGACACTGCTTAGGCTCAGTGGCACTCCGTAGACTTCCTACAAATCAGAGTCTCTGAATGTAGCCATTCCAGGGATATTCATCCTGACTGGTGGAGATGACTGTCTTCCTTACATACAAATAACCTCATTTTAATCTAAACCTGCTTGCTCCTTATTGACATTCTGTTAAGAGAACGGTTAAACTCCAACTAAGGAAATCAAGTACCCAATTACCTTTGTATTACAATGCATGGGGGCCTTGAGTAGGTTGATTTGTCTTCTTTCGGCCTCAATTTCTTGCTTTGCACAACAGAAACAATAATATCCATCTCCAAAACTGTTGTGAAGGTCAACAGGGAGAGTGTTCCCTGAATCTCCCTTCCCCAACCTGACCTCTGCCCTTCTTGGGCACCAAAGTCACTTGGACTGAAGAGTCATTCTAGTAGTCCATCCAGTCTTGTGATTCAGATTCTATGACCATGAGTTGGTTGCCTACTCCTTGAAGGTATTGATATGGAACTGTATAGCTCTCCATACCATCCACTGACAGAAGATAACAGTATGTATAACCAAAACAATAATTATATCTTTATGGGCCTGAATCCGCAGAATCTCCAGTGTTATCTCAAACATTTGTAAGTCTTAACAAATTTATCCTAAACTTTTTTGAAATTTAAAAATAGTACCCTTGTACAAGAGAAGAGATAATTTTATTGAGACAGACATCAAAACGATGCAGTGTGCAATGAACGATCCTATGATTGAGTATATTTATGCTACAGGATTCCCATGTTATTAACCATACCTTAGAGTACTGTGGTTTCCCATTTTCATAGTGGATCTCCACATAATCAGAAGACAGCAAACCACTACAAAGGAAAGAAAATAGAGTGATTTCTGCATCTAAGACACTTGGAGGTTTAAAAATAATCAGCTCAACAGACGTCTGCAAGGAGCCTATAAACCACAAAGAGCTGCAGTCCACAATAAGAACAGGTTCTCATCAAAAGCCTCGATTGTTATCCAGGAACAAATCATTCCTCACTCTGTTTACAAAGACAAAATATAGATAACATAAGAATGAATTCTTTTTATTCACATGATGCATCATTTGACTGATAGGTTCACTGATATGGAACAAACAGAAAAAGCCAGTAACAGGAGGAGACAGACCCTATAAAAATCCCACAATTATGCTCTAAATAACTGGAATCTCAAAACATAATCACTGAGGAAAAGTATAGAGTAAAAATATTTTAGGCTTTTCAGGCCACACAGTCTCCGTCACAACTACTCAACTCTTCTGAGTTAGCACAAAACCAGACACAGGCAATGTAAACAAATGAGCATAGCTATATTCCAACAAGACTTCATTTATGCACACTGAAATATGAATTTCACACAATTTTCATGTGTCATGAAATTGTTTCTTCTTTAATTTTTTCAACCATTTAAAAATGCAAAAAAAAAAAAAAACATTCTTAGCTTGAGGACTGTACAAAAACAGGTATGCTAGATGTGGCCTACGGGCCATAGTTTGCCAACCCCTAGAATAAAATGACAGTTAACAACATAGACTTTGAATCAGGCAAAGCAGGATTTAAAGCCTATCTCGGCCCCATATTGGTGGTGTGACCACGGGCAAGTTATCCACCTCAGCCTTTCCATGAGTCAAATGGAGGCGACAGAGAGTACGAATCTCATGGGATGTTGGAGAGTTAATGAAAGCACATGCATGGCTTAGCCCAGAGCTCAGCACCAAGTACGTGCCCAGCGATGAGCTCTGAGGCCATCACTGCTTTTATTTCAATTCAGCTTCTTCAAACACATTTCTTCCTACACATGTGGGGAATGCAAAATACGAGCCTCGCAAAGAGCACGGCACTATTAGGGCATCCGGGTTCCTCTCTGGGCTCTGCGACTACAAATGCTGATGACAAATGATGACTCACATGTGCTGACCACTCACTATGTTCGGGCACTGCACAAGGGCTATAAAGAGTTCAATTCATTTCATCCGAATGGTAAGTGGAGGACAGAAGTAGGCTCTACCATGTATGAGCCAGATGTGTGCTCTAATTGGAGGCCTCCGCTTGCTTTTCTGCAAAAGGATGGGCTGGAGTAGATGATTCCTCAGGTCCCTTCCTATGCTGACATTCTATTTTCTATGATTCTGCCTACGTGTAGGTTTTCTTGGTAGGAAGTCTTGACACTACCTCTTTAACAGAAGTATGGAAGAACTCAGTGGTTTTGCATCATTTTGAGAACTGTGCCTGATGCAGTTCTAACATGCCCCAGTGAGGAAGGCTGGAGGCAGCCTGGAGCCAGTCAACAGAGGGGGAGGCCCACATGCGCATCCAGGATAGTCCCCACGTAAGCCGAAGGCCAACCTTTACAACACAGAAATAAGGCAGATGCTGGTACGCTTTTCTACTGAAATTACTAATCAAATGTATATCTACTGATGTTTCTACATTTGAAACTAAATTATGGGTACATCTACTCATTCCCTTTTAAAAATCTTGGGGCACCTGGGTGATTCAGTTGGTTGAGCATCTGACTTTGGCTCAGGTCACAATCTCACAGTTCATGAGTTCAAGCCCCACGTCGGGCTCTCTGCTGTCAGTGCAGAGCTGTCTTTGGAGCCTCTGCCTCCCTCTCTCTCCCCCTCTCCCACTCGAGCTCATTCTCTCTCTCAAAAATAAACTTTTTTTTTTTTTTTATTAAATCTAAGTAGGAGTCAATGTAAGGACATCTTAACTCTATGTACTTAAAAATACCTGGCAGGGTGTAGAAACTTCTTTCATATCTAGTTAATTAAGTCAGCTACCAGCACTGTGAATATACATAAACAAGGCTATTGATGGTAACATTTCTCTGAGGAGGCAGAGGGGCTTCACTAACTACCCTCTAATTATCTCTCTCTACAGTTAATGCATTATTTTCAAGATTCTCAACCACACAATCACTGAAGCATGTCTAAGAGTTGAAAACAAAGTTATTTGCTTGTGATGACAAAGGTATTCTAACCATTGATTGCCAAATCTGATAAAGGTCACTTTTTTTTTTTAATGCTTACTTTTGAAAGAGACAGAGAGACAAAGCATGAGCAGGGGAGGGGTAGAGAGAGAGGGAGACACAGAATCCGAAGCAGGTTCCAGGCTCTGAGCTGTCAGCACAGAGCCCAACATGGGGTTCGAACTCACGAACCATGAGATCATGACCTGAGCCAAAGTCGGTTGCTTAACCGACTTAGCCTCTCAGGTGCCCCTGATAAAGGTCACTTTAATTATCCTACTTACCCCTTTTAAAGGGCTTTTCCCTCACTGTGGACATCTAACATCTCCTGCATTTGAGAGTCTCAAAAAATAAAAAAAAGAGACTTCTAGAGGGGCCTGTGACAGACACTGAGCTGAACGTAACACCATACGCTCCTGTCACCGCACCATTTTACTCTCCACCTCCTATAAAAAGCACCACCTTCCCATTTGCTCCATCCTTTCTTCCTGTCTGATCACGGCACTCTCCCTTAACACTGTTTCTGTCACTCAACGCATCATCTTTAGCACGTGGCATAATCCCTAGCACATGGTAGGCCCTTAACCAACACCTGCTGAGTAATCAAACATCTGCCAACATCTACTATGTGCCAGGCCCACACTACGGGCTGGGAGGCTGAGATGAAGAATGCAACTCTCTGAAACTGCCACTAAACAAAATCAGCACAAATGTATGACATTAGTCGTCTCACCCTAAATATTATCTGTAATCTCCCTAAAAGTGAATTAACAACCAAATGTAATCTGATCATAAGCCTTTTTTAAAATTATTTTTAATGTTTATTTATTTATTTGAGAGAGAGAGACAGAGAGCGTGAGCACGCAGGGGAGGGGTAGAGAGAGAGGGAGACAGAATCCCAAGCAGGGTCCATGCTATCAGCACAGAGCCTGATGTGGGGCTCGAACCTATGAATCACAAGATCGTGAGCTGAGCTGACACCAAGAGCCGGACGCTTAACCAAATGAGCCACCCAGACGTCCCTGATTGTAACAGTTTTAAAGTAATTTTGAAGTAAGATCTTTCAGCTGGACAAGTAACACTGGAAAGAAGAAATGAATAATTAAGCATGCAGCAGTGTGTCCCCAGCCCCACCCAGGGGAGAAAGAGCAGGTAATCTCAAGCTCTGGACGCCTAAGGATGAGTTGTCCTGCAGTCCCTGCTTGCAGATGCCCTTCAAGGCATTTCCCCCACCTCTGCTAGCCTGGTTGCCCCAGTAGAATGTCCTGTGGAATCAGAATGTTCTCACCTGCCAATGCTAATCTACATGGCAATTGTGGTCCCAAGCATAAATGGTCATTTTGCTTTGTCAGTCAGCCAGTGGGGTGCTTAATTACTTGCAGAAACCGATAAAAGGGAGTTTTGGAACACCCTAAATTCTGAAATAAACATCCTTTTCTAATCATTTAAGTTACAGAAAAACTATATACAATGGCTACTACAATGCTCTTCATGACAGTTATCTGGTGAAAGACGGATGATCCTTGGAAGTAAAGGGATAAACGCAGGACGAAGTTCAAAGCAAGGTGGAAAAGAGCAGAACTGGAATCCGGAAATTCTCTTTAACCCCCTCACTCTGCACCTTTGTGGTCAATCTGTATGACAGAGGTAGCAAAAACAACATGAACTCTAGAGACAGACAGAATGTGATTTTACTCAAATATGAAGGACAAGGGTGAGCACCTTGAAGATCCTGAACTCTAAGAGCAGGAGAATGGTAAGACTATTAAAACAGGGCACGGTGAGCTAAGAATCAGACTAGTGAAGGGAGCTGTGGTAGAAATAATGCCATGTAGCCACCATATCCCATTTCATTTTCCCCTTCCTGGCACAGGAAGACTATATTTCAAAGTTTCTCCAGCAGTGAGGCTGAGGCCAAGAGACTGAATTATGGCTCATAAGAGAGAACAGGAAGTGAGGTCTACGCCTCTGGTGTGGCCATTATATTCCATGCAGGATTATCCAAAGTCTCTCTTCCATGGCGGCTCTGGAAGCCACATGCCCCAGATGGCATAGCTGTAAGATGGGTGCAGCCTAGGTTCCTACATCCTGACCTGGAGAAACGCTTCCTAGGAAAGCCACTCAACTTGTATTAGACCATAATGTGTGGGTAAGAGACAAAATTTTATAGTGTTAAATCCCAGATTTCATCTTTATTACAGAAACATGGCCTCAACTATCCTAATTCCAAAATTTATCAGAAAGAAATATTTAGAAATTTAACGTTTAAAGAATTTCAGAATCATCAGCAAATCGACAAAGAAAGCTTCTGTAAGATCTAAGCATTGGAAATCCAAACAAAGAGAGAAATATGCCTTGGGGAGAGTCCTCAGGTCTGAGATTTACATGTCTAATGGAAGTAGGCACACGAATAATCAAGTGATCAAAACTCCCAAAGGTTTATATCTTCCAGTACAGGGAGGCTCATTATGGAGAAGCCAAAGATCCAGTAACTGGAAAAGTTAGCTACCAGGAATCCCTAGAGCCTAAAAATCTTACTAACCAAGACTGGTAGATAACTCCTAGGTTGTTTTTGGAAAATAACTTGAATCCCTTACTTTAAAGAAAGAATCCTATGCTTTCTTTTGGGTGACTCTGTCAGGAAAGGCTAAGTAAGCTAATCAAGCAAATTGCATTGTTCAGAATGAGACAATGTAAAGGTCAGTGCCTTGGGCTATAAGGAAAAATGCCAGGAAAGACAAACACTGGACCACAAGGAAACCATCTGGTCAACATGAATAAGAATAATTTACTTCCTTATTAAAAAAAAAAGTCAAACTATCAGTCTCTAGAAGCCCAGTTCTGAAGTCTACATTCACTGAAATTACTGTGTTGAGCCCTCAGAGTGTATACCTCTGATTAAAATATTGTGTGGGTTGCTAGGAGCAGAATACATTCTTCTGAAGGGACCTAGAGGCCAATAGGGCATTCCTTCACCATCAGAGCTAGGGAAAAGTCAGGAAGAAAAGAGCAAGCACCAAAGCTTAACAACTGGACGGTCATATAATTTATCATCCAAAACAGGCCATCTTGGAAGGTCAGGCTAGTCTAGGAGATGAAAAATACCTTAAAGCTGAGATGCTATTTAACCAAGAAGTCTGTGAGTATGTCTCTTTCCCAGTTGCTTTTGACCTCTGTGACTATGTTTCATATGGCCACTGTTTGAGGACAACCTTGGGCAGTCCCCTTAGGCTCTCTCTCTGAGTGTATAACATCAGGAGGTAGGTACTTGGAGAGGAGTCAGCAGTCCAAGATGCAGAAGCCAGAGAGCAATGAATCCAGATTCACTGCAGTAGACCAGACACGTCAGGCCTTGACTAGCCATGCTCCTTGTCACACGATGTCTTTGTTCTTAAGTGAACGGTAGCATAAATGTTTTAATTTAGTTCTTAGTGGTGAAACTCATAAGTTACTTGCATAGGGATTCAAAACTGGGACTGCAACAGAAGTCAACGTTTATGTGAGCAAAAGAATAAAAAATTAAATTGTGTCTAGGAAAAAAGACTGCCACTAATGTCCACTTTCATAATGTAAATTCACTCGCCTGATGACCTTCTGTTTGACAGTGCTTAGCTTCTCAATACTGGAAGCCCTGATCATCTCAAATGGCCCTTGACAGAGTCACTGGCAAAGTCTCCTGCCACCCTCTCCACCAGGCCCCACATTCATTCATTCAATAACAAACGCTGGTCACTATGGAGATTCGCAACCTCATGGGGCTTCAAGCATATAACAGCAATGTACAATGAAGCACCATGCCTGTCCCCTGTTTACACTAGAAGCTTCTCTTTTTTCCTTTTATACACGTACATATTTTTAATTCATCAAATAATTACTATTTGTATAGTAATTTGTACCTTGTATAAGGTACTATAACTTGTGATGAAGAGAGACATAGAATTTAACCTCAGTACATTCCTACAGGCATAAGCCTATGACCTTATAATTATCTTTCTGTCCTTCTATCGCTTTCCTTTTTTGAAAATAATAGGCCTAAAAGTCAAATGATCTTTCAGCCACCACTTTTCTCAGGTTTTAGGAAAAAGTTATTCATCCCACCTACAATAATTTTTATACCAAAAGTGTTTCAGCTAGAAAATATATAATCCCTTGAGTGTAAACAATACAATAAGACTTTGAAGCTGTGCTGAAGGATTGTAGGCATGAAGAGGTTGGAATTTAAGAGTGTAGAAATGCTATGTTAAGTGGGGAAAAGTAATTACAGATTGAATAGAAGCTTTGTGTTAAGTCAAACAAAGACGGCCTGCTAGGCGAGGGCTGGGAATGTGGGCATATTTCATAGGAACAGAGCTGCAGGTGGAGAAAACTCAGCATAAGCAGGATGGAGGGAGTGTAAACCTCTTTGAGGGTCACAACAGGAATTTAATGAGTTACTAAGTAGCATGAGAGGGTGCAGCTGAAATTTCAATGTGGAGGCACTCTTGCAACTCATAGGTGATGATGGCCCCATGCACCATAATACAGATAAGAACACCCTAGTCTAATATAACAGGAGACACAAGCAGCGCTGCGAGTTAATTGATAGGGAAGTAGACAAAGGAGGAGCTAGGGGAAAAAGGAGGAAGGAACTCGAGGGGATGTGAAAGCTGGTGACCACTCCCCAAGCTGGCTTGATCAGCCAAGGAGAGTAGCCAATTAAGAGTTGCCTTCTGAAAAGGTGGCATCAACAGACATCTTTAATTAAGTAAAAATGAAAGATGTTTAATTTTTCTTCCTCGGCTTTGAAGTCAGACCATATGAAGTGGCTAACACATTCCTAGCTGTGGCTGCCAATACCTCTGCAAGTGCACACCAGTAATTCTGAGATTCCTCTGTAGCAGAACTCTGGGTATTCTCATCTATGTGATTTGACCCCCACGTATCATGAAACAAAAAAGATTTTTAAACACAGGGAAAACTGAATCCAAATAAAAATGTCATACCTTTTGAACACAATTACACATAACTGAAATGCTTTGATGCACAAATTTAAAGCTAACAGTGAATATTGTCGTGTGTTGAATATTGCTAACGTGGGTGCTCTTCTGATATGCCCAACATTTCTTTTTACGACCATTAAATTTGGCACAACACACATCATAGAGAATGGATATCGACCTGTCACCCACCCCTTGACCTCCCATAACCTTGTCCAGGACAGACAGCTCTCCGCCAAGTCTAATTCTTGCCACGCCCTGAGACAAGAATTCCCCACTTGTATTTTTCATTTTATCAGGAAAACTGCACATTTGTGTACATAGTGTTCCATTCTTTCCAAGTATACATGAAATGGTAAAAAGAATAAAAAAAGAAACCAATGGAAAATCTATCAGAAATAGTAAGAGTTAAACAAGGTAGGTGCTTACAAGATAAATATGCAAAAATAAAATACAGTTTTATGTGCACAAGCAAAAACCACCTAGAAGTAGTCTAGGGAGAAAGTTTCTACCAACAATGAGAAAAACAGAAACAAATCTCATAGATGTGTTATATATGTAGATACATAAACATAAATGTACACATGTATAGATGTACATATACCCTATAACTTTAATGTTAATTCTAAACAAAATTCGGTAAGTTTTTATAATTTGACAAAATTATTCCAAAGTTCATCTCAAAACACAAATGTTTATGACCACCCAATCATTTTCCTGAAAAGCAGAGTTATAATAGGATATTACTATTCTATTACTTACATTAATATTGTAATAAGCAACATACAGAGCACTTACCTGGTAAGACAGATGGCCCAAAGGGCGGGAAAGAAAGTTCAGAAAGAAATTCAAGTTCATACCAAAAAACCTTATGTATTAAAATAATGGCATTTTAAATTGGTAAAAGAGAGAATAAAAATAAATATATATGAGACAAGTGATTTAACACTTTGGGAAAAGTCAGATCCCTAATGATATCTTAAACCAAACTAAAAATATATGCATTAAAGATATATATGTTTTAAAATAAAGCCATAAATTTGATATAAAAATACAGCTGAATGTTAGGAAGAGAGACCTTTTGAAGCATTATATTAAACACAGTAAAGAACAATAGATGTGACTACAAAAAACTTTTTAACTTACAGGAGTTAAAAAAAACCCATGAACGAAATTTCAAGGAAAACTAAGAAAAAACATTCCCAAAATATATGAAAAACAAAGGATTGCCATACTTAACACAAGAAGCCAAAATGAAAACCAATAAAAACAGAAAAACAATTCAATAGAAAATGGGCAAAGGATGTGGGCAGGCGATTCACAAAATAAAATGTGCAAAATGCAATTCACGAGAAAAAGAAAATGAGAAATACTAATGACCCTCAATTACACACAAATGCACAACTGCACTAGTAATAAAAGATCTGTAAATTAAAAAAACCGTAAGAGACCAATTTTTCCCTTCGGTTTACAAAGTAGAAATGAATAGTAGCAGCCAGAGCTGGCAAGAGTGTAGAGGAGCCCTCCACGCATTACTGTTGGGAACCTAGATTAGTATGCCTTGCTGGGACAATTTGGCAACAGTTATCAAAGTCCAAAAAACACATTCTTTTAAATCCGTAACTTTTTATAATCTCGTAAGTGCTACTTATAAAGGTTCCTTGAGGAGGGGAGCCTGGGTGGCTCAGTCGGTTGGGTGTCTGACTTCAGCTCAGGTCATGATCTCACAGTTCCTGGGTTCGAGCCGCGCACCCAGCCAGCTCTGTGCTGACAGCTCGGAGCCTGGAGCCTGCTATGGATTCTGTCTCCCTCTCTCTGTGCTTCACCCACTCACACTCTGTCTCTGTCTCTTTCTCTTTCTCAAAAGTAATAAAATAGACATTAAAAAAATTTTTAATATGAAATTTATTGTCAAGTTAGTTTCCATACAACACCCAGTGCTCATCCCAACAGGTGCCCTCCTCAATGCCCATCAACCACCCTCCCCTCCCTCCCACCCCCCATCAACCCTCAGTTTATTCTCAGTTTTTAAGAGTCTCTTATGGTTTGGCTCCCTCCCTCTCTTTTTTTTTTCCTTCCCCTCCCCCATGGTCTTCTGTCAAGTTTCTCAGGATCCACATAGGAGTAAACACATATGGAATCTGTCCTTCTCTGTATGACTTATTTCACTTAGCATCACACTCTCCAGTTCCATCCACGTTGCTACAAAAGGCCATATTTCATTCTTTCTCACTGCCACGTAGTGTTCCACTGTGTATATAAACCACAATTTCTTTATCCATTCATCAGTTGATGGACATTTAGGCTCTTTCCACAATTTGGCTATTGTTGAAAGTGCTGCTATAAACATTGGGGTACAAGTGCCCCTATGCATCAGTACTCCTGTATTCCTTGGGTCAATTCCTAGCAGTGCTATTGCTGGGTCATAGGGTAGATCTATTTTTAATTTTTCCAGGAACCTCCACACTGTTTTCCAGAGCGGCTGCACCAGTTTGCATTCCCACCAACAGTGCAAGAGGGTTCCCGTTTCTCCACATCCTCGCCAGCATCTATAGTCTCCTGATTTGTTCATTTTAGCCACTCTGACCCGCGTGAGGTGGTATCTCAGTATGGTTTTGATTTGTATTTTCTGGACACTGAATTTTGAATTTCATATTCTTTTCCTTTAACATTTATTTGTTATTGAAAGAGGGAGACAGAACGTGAGCAGGGGAGGGGCAGAGAGAGAGGGAGACGCAGAATCTGAAGCAGGCTCCAGGCTCTGAGCTGTCAGCCCAGAGCCCAACACGGGGCTCGAACTCACAACCCGCGAGATCATGAGAGCCGAAGTCAGTCGCCTAACCGACTGAGCCACTCAGGCGCCCCAATTTCATATTATTTTCACATGTCATGAAATATTCTTCTTTAGATTTTTTCAACTATTTAAAAATGTAAAAACTCAGGAGCACCTGGGTGGCTCAGTCAGTTGAGCACCGCACTTTGGCTCAGGTCAAATTTTTTAAAGGTTTCCTGAAGAAATAACTGATAAAAGCAAACACACATACACATACACACACACAGACAAAAAAAAAAAAAAAACACTAACACACATATGATGATTCTCTGATGATGATGTAGGTATGAGTCGGTTTGCATGTGCTTTTACAGACAATTGGAAAGATGTTTACAACATTGTTCAGTGAAAAAAGCAAATGAAAGAATATTACATTTGGTAACTTTTTTAAAGTTATGTTTACTTTACATAAAGAAAAAAATCTGCAACATATACACAGCCAAATGTAACAGTGAGCTATTGTTTTCTGTAGAACTTTGAATAGTTTTTATTTTCTTTTGTTTACCCGTTAATTCCTAAAGCTTTTACAATGAATATATTTCACCTTTTAAAATAAGAAACCACAATACAAGCTATATTTTTTAAAAGAAGAGAAACATGGGGCACCTAGTGGCTCAGTCAGTTAAGCATCCAACTTGGGTTCAGGTCATGATCTCATGGATCATGAGTTTGAGCCCTGCATCGGGCTCTGTGCTGACAGCTCAGAGCCTGGAGCCTGCTTCGGATTCTATGTCTCCTTCTCTCTCTGCCCCTCCCCTGTTTGTGCTATCTCTGTCTCTCAAAAATAAATAAACATTTTTAAAAAATTAAAAGAAGAAAAACATAGCTCCTTTAGGAAGAAATTAATTAATGGCTGATTTTAGGCCCAGGAAAGGAAAAGAATCACAGACACGGGCAATGCGACCAACAGCCTGTTCTATCACTCAGGGGGCAGGGGCCATGTTGTCTGCCTCTGTCCCCCTCAACTCAATGTTCCTGACATTCCCTTAACACCTGGAGGTTGTCCATGCTACAGGGAGTGGGTGAGGACTGAAAGAGAAACCAACACAGTCCATTTCCTCGAGGTGTTTATAATCTCCTACCTAAGTAAGACAAGGTCGCAGGTACCCCAGTATTAATAACAAAGCATCAAGCTGCCCTCAGAGAGGAAATGCATTTCAACTAAAATGATCGGGAACTTTTCTGTAAGAAAGAAAGGCCAGGGCAGGTTCGTGACAAAATACGCTCAGCGAAATATAGGCAGGAAAGAGCAGGTCAGATAGACAAAGGGACCAGGGTGTGCAGACAGGGAGGCATATTCAGGAAGCAGCTAAAAGCCCAGTTGGGCCAGGGCATCAGTCATAGTGGCAGTGGTGTTAAAAAGACAGATTTGGGCTCAGGCAATACACTGGTTTAAGCAAGGAGCTGTAACCTGGAAAAAGAAAGGCACTCTAGCATCAGGAACTCGGAACTTGGACGACCACGCTCTGCTTTCTGTCAGACCTGAAAACGTGCAGTATACTCTGTGTCCTCAGAAGCTGTAAAGACTTTCGGGCCTGAGAAGGGCTGAACACCGATAAGTTTCTTTTACTGGGTCAATTAGAGCCATCTGCAAAGTAATTAATGTTAGCAGCAGGAGAGAACAGCAAGAGACCGGCAGAAACACTAAGAAAAGGCCTTCCACATACGAAAACCTGTAGCTCTAACTTTCCTTCACTCATTCAATTAACGGCTCAAGACCGAGTGAGAAACAAAACAGGGAAGGGTCAAACAAAAGATCAACAAAGGCTATTTAATATTTACTTAAATGTTTCCATTTCTTTAAACATTTTTACTGTAAATTATAGATTTTTGTCCTCAAATCTTCTATGCAAATGCTAGTGTGAACTCTGCAATTTTATGTTCTTTTTATTTATTTTTATTGTTTTTATTTATTTTCGAGAGAGAGAAAGACAGAGTGCGAGCAGGGGACTGGCAGAGAGACAAGGAGACAGAGAATCCCAAGCAAGCTCTAGGCTCTGAGCCGTCAGCACAGAGCGTGATGCAGGGCTTGAACTCCCGAACCATGAGATTATGACCCGAGCCGAAGTCGGACGCTTAACCAACTGAGCCACCCAGGTGCCCCTATTCTTTTAATAGTTAAAGAAGAGTAAGATTTTTGCAGAATAGCCAGAAGGATCTTTTGTATGGTTTCCTCTTCTCTTCTTCCCCTATGTGGGAGAAGTCTAATCCTTTCTCTCACCGGTACTGCCCCAACCAGAGCCTGGAGAGCATCTGCTGGCTAAACTGAGACCTAAGGCCCCAGACTGACAGATGACAAGGCTGCACAACCCAGGAAAGGAAAAGGCATTCAAAATGGTCATCCCCGACAGGAGTACTGATGCATAGGGGCACTTGTACCCCAATGTTCATAGCAGCACTCTCAACAATAGCCAAATTATGGAAAGAGCCTAAATGTCCATCCACTGATGAATGGATAAAGAAATTGTGGTTTATATACACTATGGAATACTACGTGGCAATGAGAAAAAATGAAATAGGGCCTTTTGTAGCAACGTGGATGGAACTGGAGAGTGTGATGCTAAGTGAAATAAGCCATACAGAGAAAGACAGATACCATATGGTTTCACTCTTATGTGGATCCTGAGAAACTTAACAGGAACCCATGGGGGAGGGGAAGGAAAAAAAAAAAAAAGTGGTTAGAGTGGGAGAGAGCCAAAGCATAAGAGACTGTTGAGAACTGAGAGCAAACTGAGGGTTGATGGGGGGTGGGAGGGAGGAGAGGGTGGGTGATGGGTATTGAGGAGGGCACCTTTTGGGATGAGCACTGGGTGTTGTATGGAAACCAATTTGACAATAAATTTCATATATAAATAAAAAAAAATAAAAATAAAAAAAATAAAATCATATTTGAGAAAAATATAAAAAAAAAAAATGGTCATCCCCGGGCGCCTGGGTGGCGCAGTCGGTTAAGCGTCCGACTTCAGCCAGGTCACGATCTCGCGGTCCGTGAGTTCGAGCCCCGCGTCAGGCTCTGGGCTGGTGGCTCGGAGCCTGGAGCCTGTTTCAGATTCTGTGTCTCCCTCTCTCTCTGCCCCTCCCCCGTTCATGCTCTGTCTCTCTCTGTCCCAAAAATAAATAAACGTTGGGAAAAAAAAAAAATTAAAAAAAAAAAATGGTCATCCCGGATTTCTCTGTCCTAAGCAGAAAACAGGATTCTATGAAATCATGGGATACTTCATACATATAACACAGGGATGTTGACAAATGGCAACCACAGTCCTTTCTAAATATTATATATGTTTAAGAAACTATCACAATGTAGCAATGAGAAACATACTTCTGCAGGAATATCAAGCCAATAGGCGAGATAAGAATACAAAATAGCGAAAAGAAGAGAAAGAGGGAAGAAGAGGAGAACTTTGAGGAGAACTTTTTAAGGGTTTCTTCAAGTACAAAATTATTATTATACAAAATAGCACCCATTTTTTAAATTACCACTTATAAAAATGATCTTCAAATTCATTCCACATTTCATGGCATCAAAAAATGATCCACTGGGCCTTTGATTGCTAAAAAAAAAATCATGAGTTTCTGAAGCCCAGCTAATTTCTTTAGCCAGAGAATTTTTCATACTTCCAAATTATGTACTATTTCAACATAATTGCAAAATACAGACCTCTGAAAAGTACAGAATTTATCAGGAAAACTATTTGTGTTGTAGCTTCTTTGGAAAGGGATTGCTTTAAAATGGTGTGAACTTTCAGATTCAGTGTAGGTCATTACAGAGCTAACTTGGCCTTGTTTACTTTGCTTACCGTTGTATCCTCAGTTATGAAAGAATGCCTGAACTAAACGAGCACCCAGATGTATTTGTTGGTTGAATGAGTTAATGTCAATTAAAGAAGGAATAGGTAAACAGAAATCAAGAGGTCCGGTTCCTGGCCTGGATATGACACTGATTGTCTCTGAGACCTTGGAGAAGTCCCTAATATTGTGCAACAATAATACCGAGGACCTATACTGTATAAGTTTTCTTACAAATAACAAGAACACTGGGTTATAGGATCTCTAAGGACACTTCGGTGGCTAAGTTGAGCATCCAACTCTTGATTTCGGCTCAGGTGGTAATCCCAGGGTTGTGGGATCAAGCCCTGTATCTGGCTCCGTGCTGAGTGTGGAGCCTGCTTGGGATTCTTTCTTTCTCTCTCTCTCTCTCTCTCTCTCTCTCTCTCTCTCTCTCTCTCTCTCTCTCCCCCTCCCTCTGCCCCTCTCCCCTGCTTGCATATGCTCTCTAAATAAATAAATAAATAAATAAATAAATAATAAAATAGTGAATGACTACTATTATCTCCTACCCTAAAAATATACCTGTGCTAAGCTGGAAGTTAGGGGCTGGTAACGCACATAGCTCGTCTATTCAGTACACGCTTTGTGAAATAATCAACTGTCAATATACTGGAATGACTTCGGCCAACATTTTGGAGAATGGTGCTAAAAGAAAAGCTCCATCCATGTTCCATATGTACTGCAAAAAGCCACTTTATAGTTTTTTTCTTATTCTACATATTTCCATGTACCTCAACCAAAAAAGAACAAACACCTCCCTTTCCAAGATGTAAAGTGATAAACTCCCTCTACAGATTGAATTAATAATGAACGAAAAACTTATACATAAAAACTAATCTAAGAGCTAATATTTAAGAACTGCTGAAGCTATATCTATATTAATACTAACCTATTTAAGCAGTGTGTTAAAAAAATCAGATAAGAATGACAAAACCATTACTTGATTGTAACTAAAAATATCTCAAAGACTTAAAGTCGTACTAACATGCGTTATCATAAAGATACTGAAGATCAAAGATAACAGGGAAAAATAAGTATTTATCCTGCTTGGGGAGCTAATGATAAGCAAATCTGATGGCATTTCATGTCACTTTAAAAGACACATATAAAATCATGACTACAGGTGAATCCTTTAATCTATACCAGTCTAATTATACAGTCTGGACATTTTGCATAATGCTAAAACTGAATTTTTATCTTTTAAAAGCTACTCAAATCATTAACTATTGGCACTTGATTCTCTAAATATATGTCTTAAGTCATTTAAAATAATTTGTAGGCAGACACATTCTTTCTATTTTAATGTATATAGCGTGCTGGTGCTAAAATCAAATCAGTGGTGGTAAAAAAAAAAAAAAAAAGCAGAACAACAGATATCTAAAACAGCAGAGTTTCAAGCCAATTTCTATAAATGGGCTTTTCCTCTAGCCAGAAAACTTTCATTAAATCCGATCTTAAAATTTTAAGTCCATGTAGACAATCTTACCCACATTCACAATTAAAGTGCCTCTCAATGTTTGGATCAAAAGCAAAACCTTCATAAGATTCTAGAAGCAGCCAAATCCCAGAGAGACTGACACAGAAAAAAGGAGAAACTATTCTATTTAGGTCCTTTCAGAGATGCTATTTTTAGTTTAATCTTAAAACCAGACATTTTTAGAACCCTGGTGAAAATTCTAACAATTAACTATGTGATCCATAGTGGTAAATTCACTAAGTATCAACAGTAAGTTCCAGAATCATGAGTTGGAGATGATAGTAAGAAGAAAGATCCTAAGTAAACTGATTCACATCCCAGTTTGGTAACTCACAATGAGAGTAGAAAATGGAGTGGACTATATTCCAAGAAATATCCAGAAGCTAGTAGTCTGGTAGAATCAAAACTCTGGGCCAAGAGAACATTCAGGAGTTGAAACACACAGAGTCTAGAGATCACCAGCATGTGAACACCAGATAGGCAAAGGAGACTCTCCAAACTACCACCCCATAGAAATGACAGGTACCATGTTGTATCCACAGTTCTTGTTATTGTCGCCTACACAGAGGAGGTATCCTAATAAAGTTCTGCTGCTAATGAGTCCACAAGCCAGGAAGCTCAAGAAACAAAAGACAAGATGGCACACCACACTCCAGTCTGAAGAATCCACGGGAACCTGAAGGTCCTACAACCAGAGCTCAGCCCCAAGTAAGGAAGGTGAGGCCTGAGATAACACATGGCAGCAAGAAAACTGAGACTCGGGTTACTTTCTGTCTCTATCTTTAGGTAAGTATCCACAAAGTCAAAAACCAGTCCCAAGCAGTAAGTGCATGAAGAGTGGGAATGTATGGTGGAAAGAAGAAAGGATGAGAGCAGGTCTCTTACTATTTCAACCTCTGCCTGAAGCTTTATGAAAGGAGTGTGAGTGTGTGTGTGTGTGTGTGTGTGTGTGTGTGTGTGTGTGTGTGTTTGCATCTGTGTGTATGCACACATAATTCAATGGGCTATCTATAACAAACAAACTGTAAGACATGGAAATGGCACTAATATGGATCCCCAAAGACCAGGAGTCAATGAGGTAAAAAGAAGTTGTATGCTCTCAAACTGGTAGACCAATACAGGAAATTTCTAATTGCTTCTTATAACATTTGACAAAGGTATGCTGGGTGTCAGTCCACTGAATATTTCATTGCATTTGTTTGACCTCTTCATTTTACTCTAATTCTGATTTCAGTAAGTCAGCATGCATTACTGGACCCTTCCAATATTAATAATCCTTCTTACAATCCTACACAACTTTTTTTATGGAATGCAAGAAATAAACAAGCATCCACATTTTCTTTATTTTTTTATTTTCTTCTGAAAATTCTATTGTTATTACTTATTATTTACTATTTTGTTGGGTTTGGTTTGGGTTTTGGTTTTTCATAAAAAAAAAAAAAAAAAGCACAAAACCAAAAAACAAAAAACCACTCCCAAATCTCCTACACAAGCTTTAGGATGAGAGGTTGCCTGGGTGGAGGGTGGGGATGGAAGAAATGTGTCTGTGAAGAAGCGCACAAGGGGCCCCTAAGACATTGGTAATGTCCTGTTTCTCAACCTGCATGGTGAATATATATGGTTGTCCATTTAACTCTTCCTTAGACTGTAAAAATGTTTCTACTCTTTTACATACAATATTTCATAATTTTAATAAATTAGAGGAAAGTGATCCAAAATATCTACAAGTAATAAAAACAGAAGAGCCCAGTCCAATTCTGACATTAAAAATGTTGAGTATGAGACAAATCAAGCCAGAAATTGACCAAGGAAAAGGCATCTGGAATTAAAAAGCTATCACTACCAAGACCAGAGGGGAAAAATGTCTAAAGAACATGTGGGAAGTGAAAAGCACAGAGAGAACAAAAGGCAACTTTCTCCTTCCCTAAAAATAGCAGGCTTATTAGGCCATTTTTAGACTCCAGTGTTCATGTAGGAGTCCATTTCTATTAAAAGAGTAGAACTTAGAAAGGGAGAAGAAGTTCTTGGAGAATACCAAAGTACAGAAAAGAAAAGTTCCAGAAATACAACCAATGGTAATAGACCAGATAGGATTTGAACTATGACTTTATTACCAAAATATTTAACTCTTGAACTAGACAGCTAATGATGAAAGGCATGAGACAAACAAAATCTTCCCGTGCACTGATTTTCTGTGGAGCTACAGAAGGACAGTGAAGGATGTGCATGGTGCAAGGTTAAGGGCAGACCCCACAGACAGCTGCCATGGCTGATAACTGGTTTCAGAAGAACGTGGCAAGTGATACCATCCCATACCCTTCACTGGAATAATCTACAAATTTAAATTTGATTTTTAAAAAACAAATACTGGTTTTCAATCACCAAAACTACCAGGGCTGGAAAAAAAAAATCAGTCTTGGTTGGTTTGATAATTATCTTAAAACATATTTGTGAATTCATAATGCCAACAAATGTCTCCTCTTTCTCACTCCCACCTTCTCCTATTATTTAAGAGATTTATTTGCACACAGGAAGGTGGAATTTGTGAGTGATAACACCAGCAGTGGATCTGAGGAAAAGCAAGACCAGTGTCACAACTATAGCAAGGTACACTCATACAGCACAAGTCACTTCCAGACCTTTTTTTTTTGCTCAACAAGATAAAATCTTTTTCAGAGTTCCTATTTTTTCATCAAGGAAAATATATTACAGTGCTAGAATATTTAGCACATCCAATAATTCTGAAATAGGTTATTCTAGGGTGTTTTCACATGTATGCTCAGAGGGTCAGATCAGTATTATAAATGGCTCTATTTTTATGCACAATTTAAAAAATCCTCAGGCCATCTAATGGCACTTAGCCTTTTTGGATGACTAATAATATCTAAAACGAGAGGATATTTTTGAGATGACTAATAATTTGAATACGCACACTAAAGTACAATCTAAAATCCGAAAGGATGAGTAAAGTAATAGCATAATGACGATTTTTCCTTTTTTCTGTGCCTTATGCCTGATCATCCTATAATTCTTAACTAAAAAACAATTTTTTTAGTTTGCTTTTAAAAGAATATTAAACAGCTCGTTTTAACAATGAAAGACAATTAAGGGCACCTGAGTGGCTCAATTGGTTAAGCGTCCAACTTCGACTCAGGTCACGATCTTGCGGTTCATGGGTTCAAGCCCCACATCTCAGACGTCTCAGAGCCTGGAGCTTGCTTCAGATTCTGTGTCTCCATCTCTCTCTCTGCCCCTCCCCTGTCCGTGGCCTGTCTCTGTCTCTCTCTCTCTCTTCTTCTCTCTCTCAAGAATAAACATTAAAATAATAATAAATAAAAATGAAAGATAATTCTAATTTTTTTATCCCATAACCTCAGATAACAAGCACATGGATATCAGTTCTCTTTAGCTCTTTTATCTGGATTATATCACCCAATTTCACCACAGGTGTCACTGAAGCGATGATCTAAACAGCCCAAACCCCAGTCATCTTCAACTAGCACAGGACAACTCAGTGAAGGTCAACTCAGTGAAGGTTCCTAGTTAATAGATCCTCATTGTTACCGACTCATCCATTCTACAAATCCAAGGGTACTGCCACTATAACAATATCTAAGAGAAATGCGTAATGATCATACTTCCAAGAACTGAAAATGTTTCCTTCCCTCTCATTTTCTGTCTTAAGCCTATCATTGTTTTTCTTTCCCATATCCTATTCCTTACACAGATCATAAACTCCTCATAAATAACAAAAGAAGAATAAAAATTAGAGAAGCAAAAGAAGACTCCATGTTCCCTACAAAGAGAAATGGTCTTCATTTCAAGCTACTAAAAACTATAAAGCTAAATACTGAAAACTCTGAGCCAACGTGTATCCCCCCAGAATCTGAATGGGTCAAAGGACTTTTCAGAGGTGAAGGAAGGCAGAAGAGCAAACTTCTGTTTAGCACACAGAGCTCCCAGGAGCTCTGCAATGAGCTCCACTGACCCCCTCACACCCCCAGTAAGATGGCCTCTCCCAAGGAGAGGCATGGACTGTGAAGAGTGAACAGGAAACATACCCAAAGGAGCTGTGGGGCCCTGGCTCACCATCCCCCTCCCTGTTGCCACTCCCTCTTCTCCCACACAATGCTTCAGCAAACAGCTGACCCCAGCCATGGCGTCATTCATCATAATCAAAAAGAAAAGAACAGGGGACTTGAGCATTGATATAAGGAAGAAAAGAAAAAAAAAAGCCAGGGGAGATGAAGGATATACATCACAAGGAAACAGAGGAAATGCTCAGATAAATATTTCCCTCTGACCTCAAAGAAATTATAGACATGACCTCTTTTTTGAAAGGAGCTCAAAAGAACATCATAAAAGATTAGAATAAGATAAAAAGGAAGTTGGCAAAGCTCAGGAGGAAAAAAATGAAAAAAAATAAATGTTATAAAGATGCAAATCAAGCTGAAAACGGAGAAAGAAAAAACACAGTCAGGAATCAATAATAAAATAATATAGAGATGAGGTATACAGAAGATCACATGTACACATTGTTATTATTCCTGAAGAGAATAAAACACATGGAAGAGATAAGATAGACAAAAATAGAACATAAATTCCCTAAAATCAAAAAAAAGCTTTGAATATGCAACTCAAACAAACAAATAAACCATGTTCCTGGAAAAGCTTATAAGGCACCGTTAATACCGGATAGTGTTATTAATCTTGCGGAAGCTACTGATATGGAAAAGTCATATAATCATGTTAAGCCAGAAGAAGCAATCTCTCGAAAGAGAGGAAACTAGTTGCCTCTGACTCGTCCACAGCATTCTCAATGCCCAAAGACAGTGGGGCCATCCCCTTAAGTCCTGGGGGAAGTAGGATTCAAAACTTTTAGATCTAGTCAAGTTATTCTTCATGTATGATGGCAATAAACAAACATGTTCACGCTCATGAACTACATGAACTATAACACCCAAAAATCTATCTTGAACAACAAACTTTTCAGTTAATTCCAGTCAAACAAAATACAAACGACTCAGGAAAAACAGTTCTAGAAGCCATGGTAAAAGGATTCAAGTTGGGCACTGAACCCCTTAAGTTAAGGGAACCGTAATTATTGAACAAAATATAAATGTTATAAACCTTGACAATGTAAAAAGAATATTATAACTAACACGTAAGAAAGAAAGTGGAAGAAGTATAAGTATGTAAATTTGTTCTTCATTCAAATATACAATCTAGCTGAAACACATCCTTTTCTCTAATGACTCCAAACAATGTTCATTGTCTAGCAAGTAACATCTCATCATGAAGAAATATTCATCTGCCTTCATCAATTTCTTTAATTTCATTTCTTTTTCTTCTGTTAAATTTAATATTTATTAAATCCAAGTTTCTTAAATGTAGTCATTTGTTTAAAATATCATTATAGGGGCGCCTGGGTGGCGCAGTCGGTTGGGCGTCCGACTTCAGCCAGGTCACGATCTCACGGTCCGTGAGTTCGAGCCCCGCGTCGGGCTCTGGGCTGATGGCTCAGAGCCTGGAGCCTGTTTCCGATTCTGTGTCTCCCTCTCTCTCTGCCCCTCCCCCATTCATGCTCTGTCTCTCTCTGTCCCAAAAATAAATAAACGTTGAAAAAAAAAATTTAAAAAAAAATAAAATATCATTATAGAATAATCTCTTTTTGGTTTTGTTGTCGTCATTGTTTTTAAAGTTTATTTATTTTACAGACAGAGAGACAGAGAGAGAGTGCACACAAGAGCAGGGGAGGGGCAAAGAGAGAGGGAGAGAGAATCCCAAGTGGGCTCTATTGATAGCATAGCTCGATCTCCCAAACCTCACAAACCGTGAGATCACAACTTGAGCCTAAATCAATAGACGCTTAACTGACTGAGCCACCCAGGAGCCCTGAATAATCTCTTTTTTGTAAACTCTCTACCAGACCTTCCATCTGTATGTATAGAAAGCTCTCTGAATTAAACTGACAAATATTAACAATGGCTACTTCTGAATGGTAATTTTTAACTTTTTCCTTTGTACTTTCATGTACTGACTTTAAATTTTATAATAAGCAATATCATCTTTACAAAAAACAATAAAATATTTTTCAGAAAATTGCTTTTGATTTAACAGCTACTCTTCTAGGCCTCAAAAGTATAGACTTCGGACAATTAAAAGGAAACTAACCATCCTCCATTAGCTGTTTTTTATATGACGGTTCAGTAACAATCGGTCTGTAACTTCCATATTGAAGATGAAGGAGTAACTTGGGATATCCATTACTTAGCCATGGCAAGCTGCCACTCTAATGAACTTCTGCTTTTGGATGGAAATCAATACGACTGAACTTTGCCAATGGTCTCAGAGAGGAAAGTTGAGAGAATGATGCATCGAACTACTAAGGGGTGCTTTGTTACAAGTGTTTTGTTGGTGCTGACTTCTCAGAAATGAGAAAAGATCTTTACTACTCAAATACAAAAGGCCTGGTTCAGTACATGAGGCTTGCTAGGTGCTCAATGCATGCTCACATCTACTTGAATAAGTGATACCTGAAAAGCAGAGGGCTTTACTAAGCCCTTTACTTTTCTAAATACTATTGGGAAAGGAATTTAAAATGAAGTGGGCAATGAGAAAAAAAAAAAAAAAGAGGAAAGCTATCTTTTTATTTTTTCTTCCCCATTCCCTTTATACCCTTATCTCCATCGGAAAACAAACCTGGACGTGAAGAAGTCCCAGCAGGCTGCACAGTGATGACTGCCCTATAGATCTGTGCTCTATAATCGCCATCTATTCCCAGCCTATAGACTTAAGGGCTTGAATAAAGTCTACATTTTTCTATCAGTGAGACCAAACAGAAGCATAAAATTATGACTCGAAAATATGCAACAGTAGACATTTAGACAAAATCTCACTAAGAAAGTACATTTCAAATGAAGCCCCTGGTAAAACTCCATATAGTAAATCCTGTCGGGCAAGGATCTGACTGCAATTTGTCACCTAGAATGTCATGACTTTATCCACTGTCAGAACTTTAAATACACTTTCTTCTTGTTAAAAAAAAAAAAAAATAGCCCTGCATTTATTTCTAACTATGTCAATGTTGAAAAGCAAAAGTCCTTAAATAGATGTGAATCTTCTTTTATTGCAAGATAATGTACAATCCCACAATGTTTTTCAGATCCTCTGAACGCTTTCTGACATTTTAAAAAACTATTTCAGTCATCTCACCCGCTTTCATTTACCTTTCTAGGTTTAGCCAATCATTAATTTAGGCAAACGGTTACTGCTCAGTGTGAAACTACAAGTATGGCTAACTGGAAAACAAGGTTTTTGTCATTCCACTTGGACAAAGCTGAGTCATAACTACACATCTGTTAAGAAATTAACTGTTTGGTCAGCAACAGAGAAATTAAAATTTTTCCCAACTGATTAGAAAGCACAGAAGGCCTTAGCCATCCAACAGCAAACATCCATAAAAATAAAAAGACTAAATCTGCAATACTAGAAGGGAAAATTCAAGTGAACGTAGCCTGCTTCCCTGGACGTGTAAGCATGGGTTCCAGACTGTAACTGACAGAGTGAAGGCCAGAGAGTAGGGACATGGGAATACTGAGGAGCATGACAGCTTATATTGTGAGCAGGCGGAGGAGTCCTGGAGAAAGACTCCTACACTTAGGTTCTCCTCCACCCGGGAAAAACACCAACCACTTGCTGAACCTCGGGAACAGAGGCTTAAGACCACCACATTTTCTTTTTCAGTCGAAGTCACTGTTTGAGTCTCCACCCCATTCCCTCTTTACCCCCCACCCCCCCACCATCAGCCTGCCTTTTTCAGAGTCAGCACGTGGTAACTAATTCCTTCCCATAAGCGCTTTCCTCTGCAAAACTTGCTCAAATATGACGAAGGATAACGATGAACATAAAGATGGCCGTTTGTCTGTAGAGACTGCAGTGTTAAGAAATAATGTGTGGCTTATCTAGAGTCTTGATAAGGCATTCCAAGGGGTCTGGTGGCCTCTGAGCAGCATGTGTTAATGCGGGGGGAAAGAAATGATGCAGAACTTTAAACTTTGAAGTCTATCCCTTCTGAATGTAATGGTCCACTGAATGTCAACACAGAACTGAACTGAGGCTAGACCTTCCTAGGAATCAATGTGAATCTGAGTTACCCCAGAGACACCAAACTTTCTCTTACGGAGAGGAAAAACTGGATGGAAACCTGGATTTCCTTACAGCTAGATGGAAGAGAAGCCATGCAGCTCTAGAGTTAATATGTTGATTAAATCCCAGGCTACCACTAACTAGACATGTGATCTCAACATGCAAGGTCTAATAATCTGTGCCTTGGTTTTATCATCTTGGTTCATCATCTCTTGGGTTGTTGTGAAGAGTAAATGAGTCCATTCACATAAGGGTTTCTGAAACGTGGCCCACACTAGAAGTTCTCAATATGTCCATTATTATTGTCATTTTGCTTGAACCCCAAGTTTTGCTAACCTTGTCTGTCTGAGTTAAAATTGTTATCCTTCTGCTGATAGTTTTGGAGGTGAAAACCAGATCTAAACCACTGTTATTAGAAGCCTTAGGTTCCAAATGTGTTCCCACCTGCAAACTTAATAGCTGGTAGGTTTGACAGCCCTTTTTGCTCTGCAAGCCTGTCTACCAGTTCAGGACAGGAAACCTCATGGGAATCAAGTCCGGTATTTCATACCTCGAAATCTAGACTCTCAGTCCCAGAATCCTCATCCAGTTTCTGATACAGTCACTCTTCCTTCTACTTAATCTTTACTATTTAAATAACTGAAAAGATTTATTACAGAGTATACAGTTTAACAATTCCAAGCACATAATCTATTGTCGCATACGTGAGAGCCCTCCAGGCAATACATTCCTTACTGAGAAAGGAAAATGTTCAGAGCCATGAGCTGAAAATCCTGGGTTCTAGGACTCCACACGTACCAGGGTCACCTTGGGCAAAAGAGACTATTACTAAATTTCAGGGTCTTCATCTGTAAATGGTAAAATTTGGTGCAAACTTTATGACTCTATAAATTACAGAGTACGTGCCAAGCTGATAGCTATGCTTCTAAAGATATTCTGTTATAAAGTAAAATAATACCCCTTATTCTCCAGACCTCAGATTGCTGATCCTCTCAGCCACCTGGAAATTAGCCAGCATCCAGGACACAAGGGAAAGGGCTCATTGAGTCTTTGAAATCATTATTTTAAAGGCAGAGCAACTCTTACGCTTGGCTAGAGACTTTATTCAAGGTTATTAACTCCTGATTTACCTAAAATGCTAATAATTTCTGTTATTCCTTATTCTAGCTATAACATATTAAAAACTAAAAGAGCTGGAATGACGCAGCAGGTTCAATAGGAGCCAAAATTACAGCCCACAGCACGAAAACAGCCACAATGCCTATTACACTGCAGGACAAGCAAGCAAACAGCAACCGGGCATATTAAAACAAAAAGTGAAATTACACCTAATACATAGTCTACCAAAGAAACAGAAAAATATCTAACCCACTTTGGAAGGACTCTTTCAAAAACAACTCATTTTTTTTTTTTAAGTTTAGCATATCTTCAAACCCCGCTTAATGTGGAACACTCCATGCCTCAGCAACCTTGTATCTTCGACGTTTCGTAATATCAGACCTTTAAAACTAGTCTTTTGTAGGTTTGAGGTGATGGGAAAAGATAGGTCAAAATTTACATAGTGTCGGGATCCACAATTGTGTAGGGAAGCCATGATCATTTTGAGTTGTTTTTAAATAGAACCTTACTACAGTTTTCAATTAAGTGCTTCCGTGAATAGAAAAACAGAAAACAAGAGACTGTTTAGAAATCCTTATACCAGCCAAGACCAGGATCGCTTTATGACAGAACACTGGCAAGAGATCGTGAAGAGTCAGGAGGTAGGAAGTGCACTTTGTGGAAGGAACTGAACACCTCGTAAGGGTCTGTTCTACATTCCAGTTTTTCCCACTCTGCACCTCGCCTAGTTCTCCCGTCAATCTCAGTTTTTGGCTTAATAAACTGAGGCTCGGGGCGCCTGGGTGGCGCAGTCGGTTAAGCGACCGACTTCAGCCAGGTCACGATCTGGCGGTCCGTGAGTTCGAGCCCCGCATCAGGCTCTGGGCTGATGGCTCGGAGCCTGGAGCCTGTTTCCGATTCTGTGTCTCCCTCTCTCTCTGCCCCTCCCCCGTTCATGCTCTGTCTCTGTCCCAAAAATAAATAAACGTGGAAAAAAAAACAAAAACAAAAACAAAATAAACTGAGGCTCAGAGTGGTGCCATTATTCCCCAAGTGGCTGAATCAGAATGCAGATCAAAACATTTAGCTCTAACCTAATGCACACTCTCCGCCATGCCACACTACTTACTCTCTCATCACCCAAATACTGACTGCACCTCTACCTTGTGTCCAGCAACGTGCTAGGTGCTGAGGAACCACGTATTCCTTTGTCCCTCTTAGTATTCTCACCTCTCACCCTACAAACTGTTCTTATTCCACAGTTACCAAGGGCCCTCTCGGCATATGGTATAATCCTTGGCTTTCAATAAATATGAATCCAATTCTTTAAAGTGAATATGCTTCTCCCTTGTAATCATGCAAACTTTACAAGTTCACACCACGACAACATCGGACAATCCTGTGCACTAGAAGGGTAAAATTCCATTACCTCAGCCTCATGGTGGCCTCACCAAATGAACACAATCCCAAGAGAACCAATTTCTACTGAAGGAGATGCTACTTCATCTGATAAGGTTTAACATTATATTTCTGAAATCACTAACCGATAAAAATAAGCAATAGCTTCCCAACATACAAAAAATAACTATGCCTAGAGGGAAAAAAAAAAAATCACTCGGTCCAGCCTACAAATGAATGGGATTTAAACACTCTACTGAGCACCAAGAGTAGACTATCATAGACTTTCTGTAGGGCAATCTAGCTATACTACATTAAATTATGTATACACCAGCAGTCCTGCTCCTGGGTATATGCCCCTGAGAAATTCTTACACAGGCAATGCATCCACAGGTCCATTACCATATGGCTTACGGTTGTAGAGAGCCAAAGGGAAATCTAGATTTCGTGCCCTGGGGAAATGGAAGAGAGTCAGACACTCTCCATGGATACTCTCCAACAGTTACATACAAGCATAGATTTTTTAAACATGGTGTTGAGTAGAGATTTGTAGTATAACACTATTTATAAAATAAAATTAAATGCCCACAAAACTATAATATCTATGTTTATAAGAACACATACAAATAAAAGACCATGTAAAACATTTTAGGATGGGGTGGGGAGTATAAGAAGGGGCCTGGAGATAGACAAGATTGAAAACTTTCAACAATATTGGGCCATATCCAGGCCAATGATGTAATGTGCCATGAATGAGAAAGATGATTAATGATCTGAATGTTTGTGCACAGCAGCCCTTAGCACCTGAAGTTTATGTGCAAATCAAAATCATATCAGTCATAATCACCAAAACATGCTGTATCCGAGCACTTGATTTCTTTTCTACTATTCTTCAAAGTCAATGGAAAATACTGATTTTTACCACCAGTATTTGATGTTCATAGTAAAGATTCAATAAACAACACGTTATTGAAAAAAAAAACACATGCATTCAAAAAATACTTAATTCACAAACACAGAAGAAATGCTTTTGCTGGCTCACAGATAACACAGGAGAAAATAACTATTTATGAAACGTTTTTATATAAATTCATCAGAAGGTGGCCTATTTTTGAGTGAAGACAATGGCCAAAAACTTAGCCAATTTAAAGTGTACACACTTGAACTCAAAGTGTCTGCTGTGTGCATATATAAAGAATATTCTAGGGGCGCCTGGGTGGCTCAGTCGGTTAAGCGTCCGACTTCAGCTCAGGTCACGATTTCGTGGTCCGCGAGTTCGAGCCCCGTGTCGGGCTCTGGGCTGATGGCTCAGAGCCTGGAGCCTGCTTTTGATTCTGTGTCTCCCCCTCTCTCTGCCCCTCCCCCGTTCATGCTGTGTCTCTGTCTGTCTCAAAAATAAATAAATGTTAAAAAAAATTTAAAAAAAAAAAGAATATTCTATCAGATTTGGGTGGTAGATGTGTTAAGAATATATATTCTTACATATATATATATATAATATATTTTATATTTTGGATAGTACATATATATATATATATATAATATATTTTATATTTTGGATAGTAACCCCTTCTAGGATATATTATTTACAAATAACTTCTCCCATTCAGTGGACTTTTTATTTTGTTGATGGTTTCCTTCACTGTGCAAAAGCTTTTTATTTTCATGTAGTCCCCAATAGTTTAATTTTGCCTTTGTTAAGAGTACACTATCATGATGAGCACTGAGTAATGTATAGAATTGATGAATTACTATATTTAACACCTGAAACTAACATAATACCATATGTTAATTACACTGGAATTTAAAAATGTACATTTAAAAAATGACAATAAAAGAATACACAAAAGTATGGTATTTCATACCAATGGTAAAAGATGATTTTTCTATATACCACCATCACTCTCCAAAATAAGGCAAAGGAAGTCAGTGTGTTTTGATATTATTCTTCCCAATATGATCAAATAAGATGGAGATTAATTTGGACATCCAATTTGATTTCTGAAGTAGCCTAATATTATCTCCAAAGAAAACACTAAAAACATTTTTAAATTACTACATTTTAATTTTACCCAGAATACTAAAATATATTATCATATTTCAATGCGATTTTAGGGGAAAAAAACGAAATTATACCTAATACATTGGGTTTTATATCTACTAATGGGTAGTTAGTTATTAAATGTTCTTAATAGACTGCATTACATTCAGTTCATCTGTAAAACACATAGAGGCAGTTCAACCTGAGATTGCTTTCACCTTGTAGAAAGTTCTTCCAGATTTGAAAATACCATTTTTTAGGCTGCAAAAGCCTCCTGCTGTTTAATAGTACTGAGCACTGGCAGGGAGAAACTATAAATCACTTCTTACATGCTTAAAAAATAATACTTCTCAAGTATTAGAAAAATTCTTTTTATAACTTTCCAATCTTTTCTTCTTGGAAGATGATCTGTATTCTTATTTCATATTCTAGGGGAACACCTACGAACATAATCTGAGCTATTTTGAAGGGACAAGAGCAATCTCACAAACCAATTTCTAGAAAACGGCTGATAATTGAATGAAGTAGACTAATATTCGGTCTTTATGATTGAGAGGTTTTAAGTACAAAATCTGAAACTGGGAGGTAAAAAAATTACAGAAAGTTAGAAAAAAAAGGGCTTCATAAGGCAGCCACAGACTAAGAATCAGCCACCTCAGGCCCGGAGGTGTTCTGGAACACACTAGAAGACCACTCAGTAGGGTAAGAAGAGATGTGAAAATCAGCTAGGGGGTTACACTGAATGAGTCTTAATGCATCTAAGCCTGCTCTATCATGATTCAAAGGGAATTCAAAAAGAAGCTGTAAGCTGTTCTTGAAACAGGAACCAAATACACAAATATACCTGTAATCATTTTCATTCAGAAGTCACAAGTACAGCCTTTGTAAATCCTTCCGATTTCAAAGTGGAGATTGAAAAGTAGCACACAGGGGCGCCTGGGTGGCGCAGTCGGTTGAGCGTCCGACTTCAGCCAGGTCACGATCTCACGGTCCGGGAGTTGGAGCCCCGCGTCGGGCTCTGGGCTGATGGCTCAGAGCCTGGAGCCTGTTTCCGATTCTGTGTCTCCCTCTCTCTCTGCCCCTCCCCTGTTCATGCTCTGTCTCTCTCTGTCCCAAAAATAAATAAACGTTGAAAAAAAAAATTAAAAAAAAAAAAAAAAGAAAGAAAAGTAGCACACTTCAGCCAAGTCAACAGAGGCAGGAAGCCCACCCAGCTCTGTCTACTTTAATACAAGAAACAAGACCTTTCAAAAGGACATTATGTTATTTATTTTTTTGTTTCAAGTTTTTATTTAAATTGTAGTTGGTTAATATATAGTGTAATATCAGTTTCAGGAGTAGAATTTAGTGATTCATCACTTACATATAACACCCAGTGCTCATCACAACACGTATCCTCCTTAATACCCGCCACCCATCTAGCCCATCCCCCACCCACCTCCCTCCATCAACCCTCAGTTTGTTCTCTATAGTTAAGAGTCTGTTTTATGGTTTGCCTCTCTCTCTCCTTTTCCCCCTATGTCCATCAACTGATGAATAGATAAAGAAGTTGTGATTGGAATATTACTCAGCCTAAAAAAGAACGCAATCTTGCCATTTGCAACAACGTGAATAGGTACAGAGTGTGTATCATGCTAAGCGAAATAAGTCAGTGAGAGGAAGACAAATACTGTATGATTTCACTCTTGCGTGGAATTTAAGAATCAAAAGGACATTTACATCTGAAGAAACTTAATTATATTTGAAGACCCTGAAGAACACCAGAATAGAAAATATTCTGTAATTCAATCCAACTCTCAAAACACAATTTGGACCATGCTTTCTTCAAATATTAAGAAAACATCCTTATTTAAAAAACAAATAAATAAAAGCATGAGGCTGCGACATTCAAAGTGAGACATTCAAACTGAGAAGTGGAAGATGACAGAGTCAATGGATGGAAACGCAAGGCTCCCCTCCCAGGTGGAGGTGGATGACAGCAGATTCAGCTCAAAGACACACACACTTATGTTCTTGGACTTCTCTCATGCCAAGGACAAAGCAACGACAAGGCTGACCCTCTGGATCAGGAAGGAAAAGAGAAGGGCTTCAATGCTACTCTAGAAAAAGCATTGCTACAGTGCTGTTAGTTCAGTTATACTGAGAAAAACATTTTGATTCCAGGGCCTGTATCATCCACCGCTGTGGCAGAGCTAAGTCTTCATAACATAAAAGGTCTTGTTTCCTTACGAAAGGCCAGTTTTCATGAATGTGCTACTATTGTCCATCATCATGTCTAATCACCCACATACCTGTGCTGAACACTTGCTAGGTAACACCTAAGGATTAGTGGAGTTTTGTACTTTGAGAGCCGTGTCATTTAATTATTACTTACCAGGAAGTGGACCTCAAAGACGAGCCAAAAAATA
This sequence comes from Herpailurus yagouaroundi, assembly GCF_014898765.1. Taxonomy (NCBI): domain Eukaryota; kingdom Metazoa; phylum Chordata; class Mammalia; order Carnivora; family Felidae; genus Herpailurus; species Herpailurus yagouaroundi. The sequence continues at coordinate 85,028,035 of NW_024412395.1, read as the reverse complement.
TTGGTTCTCTTTTGGCTTTCTATACAGCTTTGCTCTAGGACAACATTATGAGCTGCTCTGCACTGACATTAGTATCTCCCAGTCGATATAACCAGGCATTAAGCAAACCTTCCTCACTGGGACTTACAGGAAGAAAATAGAATTTCCTGCATAGAAAACACACACACACACACACACACACACACACACACACACACACACACACACAATTTTTTTTAAAACAAGTTGTGCAGTTTTTAATCATAAAGAGCACTTCCGAACAGCATATCTTGAGGAGAGCTATCAAGTCAGAACAAGGGAAATGCAGTATGGGCATTTTGGTGATGATGCCGAGTGCAGGAACGTTTGCCTCCCTTAATCCACGGACCTGAAAACCTTGCCTCAAACTGCTTTCATAAAAAAGAATATCTGATAATGTCGCGCAGTTGGTTCATTTTTTTTACAGTTCTCCAAGTCGAAAGGACACAAAGTTGGATGAAAAGACAGATATATTATTTACTTCTCAAAGCACTGCTGTCACTAAATGTTTACATTCAGTCATGAGCACATTAATGATCGCATAGGAACAGAGTTAACTAAACTTCCCAAAGAGAAAAGGGCACATATGTATTTTTAACCTCGGTAAAATATCAGTACTTCATTTTTACACCTCAGAAAACTACCGCTGGCTACAACGCTGTATCAGATACAGATACTAGCAAGGAAAAGATTCAAAATAACTACCCTGTATTAACAGCCCATCACTCATATGTATCCAGTGAAGAACATTCCCTATCAAAAACATTGACTCACCAGTAAGAATGAGTGCTCAAAAGAGTTCCGGCCCCACCCGCCCCCATCCAAAAGTATTATCTACTGATCCCTGAATTATTCCTTCCTCAAAATTCAGCTTAAGCACCTCTTCCTCTGTGCAGCTTTCCCTAATCTCACCTAAATGATGAGCTCCTTAAAGAAGCCGCATCTTATTCTGCTTTGTTTCCCCCTAAGCTAGCGTCGTACAGAGAGACAGAGCGAGGACAGCCAAGCGCTAGAAGTCACATAAAGAAACCCTTTATCATCATCTGAATAGCTTTAAAGAACAAAGCATCTCCTTAGGGTCAAGTACCAGGTCAGGCTGTGCTTAATGCATAAATACTAACAGTAATGAGGAAGAGGCTCAGACACAATTAAGTCTCTAAGAAATTCTAGGGATTTATAAGAGACATAGTCTTGTCCTTATGCTGTGAAATCTTTCTGGTCACATAGTTTAGTCTGATTTATTGCATGTGTGAAGTCATTTGGGCAAAAAATAAAGGAAGAACAAATGGCACGTGCACTCTACAATGTGTTAGAGATTTTCTGCCTCTTATTTGAAAAATATTCCTACAAGAAAGATAAATACAGTTTTCATTTTAAAATTATCTTAATTGAAATAAGGACTTGAAACTTTTTGCAGAAATGGTCTTATGGAAAAGCCTATATAGACTGGTTTGTTTTTACACATAACCAAATGATAAAGCACGTGTATATCATCATGGAAGATGAATTAGAACGGATTGTTTAAAGAGATCACTTTTATAAACAAATCATAATAAACAATAGGATTCTAATATTGGGGATTCTAATATTACAATTAATTTTAAAAGATTAGGGAGGGGCGCCTGGGTGGCGCAGTCGGTTAAGCGTCCGACTTCAGCCAGGTCACGATCTCACGGTCCGTGAGTTCGAGCCCCGCGTCGGGCTCTGGGCTGATGGCTCAGAGCCTGGAGCCTGTTTCCGATTCTGTGTCTCCCTCTCTCTCTGCCCCTCCCCCGTTCATGCTCTGTCTCTCTCTGTCCCAAAAATAAATAAACGTTGAAAAAAAAATTAAAAGATTAGGGAAAACGACTGTAAATGATGATGCCAGTCTACGAATCATCAAAAATGATGTTTGTAGAAATAACACAATTCTTACTGGCGGCAGATGATAGCCAAGAATCTTAATGAGCCCTTTTATCTGATGTCAAGCGGTTACTTTATATAAATCTCTACAATAGTAAGAGAAAATTTTAATAGAATTATTGCTTAGCATTAGATTTATACAAGGCAGAGTAGTACTGGAAGCAAAGCAAGATGTAAAAGACAAGTGATGCAAAATTTATTCATCCTCCGTTCATCTTTATAGAACTTTTCACACATAACTTCAGTAGGATTCCTTCATCACTGAAAAGTGTCTCAGCTCTCAAAGGCTGTGACAGTGGGCAATCCTGAGTTCTGATCCTGGCTCTGTCGCTTAGTGGCTGTGTGATTTTGTTAATTTCTCCAAGCCTGCCTTTTCTTTCACTCCATACTTCACCTCTCTTACTTACCTTCTTCAGGCTCTCACGTGCTAACCCTCAAACCTTTGTCGGGCCAACTCTGAAGTTTTACATCAGAGCTTAGACATTTAGTTCCCTATCTCCTCCCACCCCTCCTATGTGTGATAAAAGCATCCTTTATTTCTCCCACCATGGTACATCCCAGATTGTCATTTAAATGCTGTAGATTTCTTTCTCCTCCATTGTTCCATTGGCTTCATGAGGGAAGGATTTCTCTCTGGTGGCTTTAACAGTGTCTGGCACTTAACAAGTACTAAATAAACACTTCTGAAATAAGAAGTGCTTGGAATGGTTCAGAAAAGGTTTCAATCCATGGAAATCTACTGATCAATCCACTGGGGCTGGAAAGAACTTCATGCACTTGGCTGACAGAGTGTCAAAACAAAATATCCATCTAAGTGTAACGTTTCTGATCATTCACAAAACCATGGTTGCAGACTTTAACCATTATGCTACCTAATGTCCTGCCAGCATCAGAGCCAAAGGGATAGATTCCTCTTTGACAGGAAAATGTTGATATCTCCAGACAGACAAACTTCTTTTATCAGATAATGGTAATTACATATGCCAGTATGTGGCTTTTCTCACCTGTCAGAAAAGTAAGATCTAAATTCAATAACTACCATAATTAACTCATCACAGATGCTTGGTATCATCTAATCCTCAATGCTTTCCAATTTTTTGCCAAGATTAACTTCTGCTGCAATTTTTATAAATTTATCTGTCTTCAAAAGACCAAGAAATGGGGGTGCCTGTCTTGCTCTTGGTGGTGGAACGTGCAACTCCTGATCTCAGGGTGCTGAGTTCAAGCCCTACATTAGGTATAGAGCCTACTTTTAAAAAAATTAAAAAAATAAAAAAGACAAAGAAGTGGTCTGAAGAATGAACCAAGTTCAAGTTTTATTTCCCCACATTGCATTAGGGTGGATACCTGCAAAGGGTCTTTTTTAATCCATTAGTTAAGATATGGTCTCTTAATTCACTAGATATCTTCTATTTCCTAGATTAAATAAGCAGTGCATTGTGATTCCACGGACAATTAGAGCCCTTTGATTTTGCTGGAAATTCTTAGATGACTTTTTTTTTCTCTGTGGTTCTAGAGACTATAGCCACAGATTTCTCCTTTCTGGACAATCTTGGAACTTAGAGCCTAAACCTAGCTTCTATGGCCCTTCTGATTTTCTCAGTCTGGTGTTTAACTTCCCTGGGTCCCATCACCCATAACAATTACTGTCGACAGGCAAGAGGGCATGGGGTAAGGAAGTCTCATAATTACTACAGCTAGAGGGCGAACATCCATTTTCCTTCACTACCCAAGAGTTATACTAAATCATGTCTACCTATGGAAATAAAGAATCAGTACATAAATGCCAGTGGTTTCATTGGGATTTTATTTTTAATGTTTCTGCTATTATTATGTTTGACTGTGGAAGTCACTGTCAAACCATTTTGAAAGTAGGTCAGATACACACCCTAAAAAAAAGAACTAGAACCTATTAATATGTAGGCAATACTTATATTATTATACATTTTTCAAGAGTTTCTGGACCTGATCTACCAGCATAAAGATGGGTCATCAAAAGCAAATGATAGTTATAACATCCAAAGCATCCAATATAGGGTTGACTCTCCAACGAGAAATGCCTACGGGAGATTTGATAGGTCCTCACCTAATCAGAGAAAATACAGCAAAAAGAGGAGCCACCCAGCACTACAGAATCAAAATTTTTAGAGCCAGACAGGAAAGGATGTCTTAAAGGCAGGATGCACCTGGGTGGCTCAGTCAAGTAAGCATCTGACTCTTGATTTCAACTAGGGTCATGATCTCACAGTTCATGAGTTCGAGGCCCGCACTGGGCTCCTCACTGACAGTGCTGAGCATGCTTGGGATTCTCTCTCATACTTTCTCGTTCTCTCTCAAAATAAATAAATAAGCCTTATTTTTAAAAAAGGGGGGGTGGGGGGGGGAGAATACCCCACAGCACCTCATTCCCCACAGCACTGGAAACTTTAGTATACTCTAGGGCCTCTAGGACATATGAAAATCAATATTCACCTACATCATATTGCACATGACATCGTGGCAATCGATACTTATGACAACTTTGGGGAATCTCTGCCTCTCAAGCTTCCTTACCATCACAGAAATTCTTTCAAAGCTACCAAAATAATTTAACCTTTCCTTTTCTATAAATGCAAAAGAGACCATAATCTCTCAAAACAGCACTTGGAAATTATAGGATTATTAGCTATGAGAGATTTCCCGTTCAACAAAGAGCAACATTTAATGCTGAATGTCTCACTACAATAAGTAAGCAATAAATGCATTAGGATGTATATTAATTTGCTAGGGCTATCATAACAAAGTACCCCACCTGGTGGCTTAAACAACAGGAACTTATTTCCTCCTAGTCCTGAAGGTTAGAAGCCCAAGATCAAGGTGTGGGCAGAACTGGCTTCTTCTGAGGTCTCTCTGCTTGGCTTGCAGGCGGCCACCTTCTCACTGTCATCACATGGCATTTCCTCTGTGCACACATAGGTCTGTGTCCAAATTTCTTCTTCTTATAAGGACATTGGTCATATTGCGTTAGGGCCTACCTTAAAGACTTCATTTCAACTTAATTACTTCTTTAAAGTCCTTTTCTCCAAATCTGGTCACATTCTGAGGCACTGGGGGTTAGGACTTCAACACAGGAATTTTGGAGGAAGACAGTTCAGCCCACAACAGATGGCCTGCTCAACAAACAGGATTATTTTAAATCCTATTGGAGAATTGTGTGTTTTCTTTATATTGTTAAAAACTGACTAAAATAGTTCAATTCTTTTTTCCCCACTTTATGTGAACAGATGAGCAATCGTTAGAATTATGCCCAGCTTGCTTGTAATTTGATAGTCCAGTGTTGTGATCAAAGCAGACACAGAAGAAGACTCAAGACTAAGGGCCCATGCTTAGTCCCAGCATGTGATTGAATCTTACCAGGCCTCAAGTTGCTCAGCTGAAAAATGGGAATAATCACATCTTCCTCACAGGGTTCTAAAGGAATTTGAATAGGAGAAAATGGGTAAAGGGTTTAGCATTCGGTCTGTCACCATCATGGCTACTGTAGTAGAAAGGCTTCCTTCTGCAGACCTCGAAAATTAGGAAATAGAGCATTTAGCCTATGAGTTAGCAGACTGATGAGCAGAAAGTAGGACAGGAGTGGGGGGCCAGCACTGGCACACTTGGCCCAGCCGATCTCGGTTCAGAAGTCCTGCAAATTTACAAGCCAAGATGGAAGACCACAACAGCTCGTGTCGGGCTAGAGTACAGGCCGTCTGCTGTACCCTCTTCTCCAGCCACAGCTCCTAACTCCTGGTCCTACTCACTCGCAAAAGGCAAATGGCACAGGAGGAGGCCTGTCTCTGCTCCCCACGTTCCTTGTTACAAACCAAATTGAAGTTCGTATCTCCAAATCTGCAGAGCCGAAAGAGACTAAATTTCCCACTTAGAATCCAATGAGTCCAAACAAGGAGACTGCCTTCCATCTGCCCCTTGACACATCCAGCTTTGTTGAGTGATGGGTTCACCAGTCCTCATGCCCTCCCAACAGGAATCTGGTGCTTTCCTCCTCCCACACCTTTACTCCACCACCTTCCTGCGTGCAATGAGATTTTCTCCCTCCCACATCTTCCCAAGTGAAAAGCGTGTGTCGCAGACTCTGCCCTGTCCCACCCGTGGGCCCTCAGCAGCCACGTCAACACACGGCAGGAAGCTGATTGGGAAGACCTGGGTTCCTGGCCTCTGGGCATTTTTCTGTCTCCAAGAGGAGGCAGCGGAAGTACTCACGAGTTATTGCCCCCAGAACCAGCCCTCGACCAACAACAGACTGGCAGCTGGTGGACAAAACCCCAGCTTCCTCATCACTCAGTTGGATGACATGCTGAAGAAGAATCCACCCAACACCCAAGGCTCCTCAGCAGGAATGAGCTACATTTTTTCCGGCTTCCTTTCTCTTCCACGCCTCACTTCCTTACACCCTGAAGGTATTTCCTGGAATCCTTACCTCAGGGTCTACCACCAAAGCCAAGATAGCATCCTTTAAGATGAACACCAAATCTCACCTTCCACATAAAACCTTCCCTCAGCATCTAGCCCTCACAAATCACTTCCTATGATATTTTAAGACTATTTGTATATGTTTTCGTCTCATTTTTTTTTTTTTTACTGTGGGTTCCTGTGAAGGAGAATTCTTTTGCAGACCTCTGAATTCCATGGGTCCCTCAGCACAGTACCTTATGCAAAAAAGATACTCGATAAATGTTTGTTGACTAAATGAAGAGTAAATTGGTCGTAATAATTAGCACAAAAGTCAGGCTCTTGATTTAACCTAACCGAAACTACATCAGTGTGGCTGTTTTCTTCCTTCAAAAGCATTGCATGAACTACTTTTCATGAGCAAATTACTGTGCATATATTTCTTTACATCAGCATTTTCTAGATATTCATCTGAAATCAAACACCCCTGATTCAAAAACAAAACAAAACAAAACAACAACAAAGAAACAAAGACCTTTTCCTAAATGCATAACTACCTTACTGAACACATTACTTTGACCCTTTCATCCTGCCTCTACTTGCCACTCCTTGGACTAGATCCCTTCCCACGTGGTGACACTAAGACTGCTTCAATCATCTGTGCCCTGGCACTACCCCCACCATCCCGCATGCACTCATCAGTAAGCACCTCAAACCCCATTCCCCCACAGAGAAACATCTCTGTGACTCAATGCAATGACCTCCACATAGAAGGTCTGTGTACCTCTCTCAACTAGGCATGCTACATTGATTTTCCTTTTCTGAGATTCCTGGTGGCCCAATGTCAAATGTCACCACTGTGTACATATGTATCCCAAGGCCCAATCTTGATATGATCCAGGTCTAGCAGTGTCTTCTCCAGTGTTTGTTGGAGGTTACAGAGGCTTAACCTTTGTTGGGGGGCCAATCACCATTCCATGTCCCAGCCAACAGAATATGTACACAAAAGGATAGGGCCATATATAGGACAAAGGTTAGCCCCCACATACAATTTTCCTAATAGGTGCCATTGAAGAATGTGGCTGGAACCTTAGACAAAGCGGCTTTCCAGGGAGCCCGCAGAGGTAAACTGATTCAGCCCAGCTACCCAGTTTCACGCAGAAGAGCTACAATAATAAGTACCTGAATATGTGCTCTGACTGCAGAGTAGAATCTAGAAGAACCAAGGGATTCCCCACCTCACCCACGAACAGATGTTAGTGTGAGAAGCCCTCAAAGCCCAGTTCCATTATTTTAGATAAAGCAACCCTACCTATTAGTACCTAGATTATGGCCCAATGGATGTCAGGTTCTGACCAACCATACTCATCACTTTGAGTGCATATCAACCACAGGCCAGCCATCTCTAATTTCTTCTTCAGTCCCCTTTCAGCAGGGAGAAGATCATACAGTACACTACCCTCTTTTCATTTACAAAATCAGAAAAAAATACTGACTGACATTGAAGTGGACCTGTCCTGTCCTCATTAGATCAGAAGCTTAATGAGATCAATGAATCTTTTCTTCACTGCTGAGTCCCCCAACACAAAGAGAGATAGGGGGCTCTCTGGTGTCTCTTCTTATAAGAACACTAATCCTATCAGATCAAGGATCCACCCTACAACCTCATTTAACATTACCTCCTTAGAGGCTCTATTTCCAAATACAGTCATATTGGGGGTTAAGACTTCAACATAGGAATTTTAGAGAGACAAATTTCAGTCCACAGCATTAACACACCCTTCCAATTAGCAGACATGTAAAAATACCACACATTATTATCTCATTTAATCCTTATAACAACCTACAGCTTAAGAAGGAAACTAAAGCTTAAAAAGTTAAGAATATATCCATATGATGGCATATTATTTAATACAACATAGAGGAACCTTAAAAACATTATGCTAAGCAAAAGAGGCCAATCGCAAAAAGCTACAAGTTGCACAGGTCCATTTATATGAAATGTCCATAATAGGCAAATCCAGAGACAAAAAGTAGATGAGTGGTTGCCAAGGGCTTGGGGAAGAGGGGAATGGGAAACGTGCAGGGTCTTTGCAGAACAACAAAAATGTTCTTCAGTTAGATGGTGATGTAATTGCATACGTCTGCGAATATAACAAAAACCACTGAATGGTACGCTTTAAAGAAGTAAATTTTATGGCATGTGAGTTATATCTCAAACTGTTATTAAAACAAAGAAACTTGGGGTACCGGGTGGCTCATTCATTAAGCATCTGACTTCAGCTCAGGTCACGATCTCGTGGTTCATGAGTCTGAGCTCCACGTCAGGCTCTGCACTGAGAGTGCAGAGTCTAGCTGGGATTCCCTCTCCCTCTCTCTTTGCCCCTCCCCCACTTGCATGTGCTCTCTCTTTCTCTCTCTCTCTCTCTCTCTCTCTCTCTCTCTCTCTCTCAAAATAAATAAACCTTCAAAAAAACTGCTGTGAAAAAAAAAGTGGAGCCCCTGGGTGGCTCAGTTGGTTAAGCATCTGACTCTTGGTTTCTGCTCAAATCATGATCTCATGGTTTGTGAGTTCGAACCCTGCATCAGGCTCTATGCTGACAAGGTGAAGCCTGCTTGGGATTTTCTGTTTCCCTCTCTCTCTCTGCCCTTCCCCTGTTCTCTCTCTCTTTCTGTCTCTCAAAACAAATAAATAAACATTAAAAAAACAAAAACAAAACAAAAAACAAAGAAAATTGCCCAAGGTCACATGGCTAGTAAATGATAGTCCCCAGATTCAAACCCGTGTCTATATGATTCCAGAACTGTGATCTCAACCATTAGGCAGCTCTGGTCACTCTTACTCCCTATAAAAAATTATTGAACACACCAGCAAATCTAATTGATAGGTAATACGGACTTTGGCATGATTCCAATCACACATATGGAGGAGACAATCACTGGACTCCAGGACTTCCAAGGATCAATACACGTTAAGCATTCAATCTGGTAAACCTTTTTAAACATTCTGAACTTGGAAAAAGTTATTCTAGAAGAAAAACAAAACCAAATTGAAAAAGGAAGTATCCTAAAAGGAAAATGACCAAAAGTCCTCTGAGGCCACAACTAGGATTCTTGGCTAAATGAAATGTAACTCCAGTAGTGTGACATCCATGCTTGCTGCCCTCCAATAGCTTCCCATCAAACACATCTCCACAGATGACGGCCCTTCACGATTTGGCTTCATGGCTTCCTCTCTGACCTCATCTCCTCAGTCTACCCCCACTGCACTTACTGCCCCCACTGTCCTCAGCCTTCCAGCTTCGGTGGTGGCTCATCTTTGACGATCAGGTTTCAGCTCACTGTTCCTCCTCTGACAGACCTTCTGGCTTCTGTGACATCCAAATCATGTTGGCCACCCCTATCTGCAGTCCCCGTGATCACATGTGATCTAGCTTTATTTAGTGAACAAAGCTCCATGGCCGGAAGCAGGGACCCCGCCCCATCCTATTCTCAGCAGCTTCAGCACCCACAGGAGTCCCAGGCAGACAACAGATGCTTGCTCGACACTTGCTGAACAAACCAATAAAACACACGTCTCTGCCACGAGATGCCTCAGTAAGCCAAGGCCTCGCTTTTTCAATCTATAAAAGTACAGACTCAAAAACACTCTCCTCTCAGGAACCCACATTGGGGTAGTCTTCACAAGCTGGCAGTCCAGGCCCGATGAGCTCATTCACCACTTAGATTCTGCGGCCACCACTTTGATTAGTTTATGTTGATATCTTTATGCTTTTATTCCTTCACCGAGCCCATGAACTTGCCACGTACCTTTTCCCTTTTCCATTCTCCGACAACTTAAATTGTGGTAAGTAGTGTGGTGATGACCACTCCGTGGTGGAAATGGAGATCCCTCTTTCCTCAAAAGTTCTTCTGATTCCTCCATGACTGATCAAAAAATTCTCTTTAATTTATTCTAACATGAATCAGACTTTTTAGTTAATCCCAGCCATTGAAAGTCATTTAAATTAGCGACCCACCTTGGCCTGCACACGTCAGACACAATTCCCTCGCGTCTCTACGTCATACCCGTAGCGCATACTCAAAGCTGCATCAGAAGGCTCGAGACTCTGCACGGGGGAGATACTGCACGAGTACAGCTCTCATGGCCTCCCTCCCACTGATTTACTTTTCCCTGTATAAAGAGACCTCCAGTTATTCCCAGTCCAGTCCCGAAGCCTCCTCCTGACATCATTTCCCTCCTTGGCCAGGCTGGATCCTGGTACTTAACTACCCAAGTTATTGACCAGCATTCAAAGAGCTGTGCTTCCACTCTTCCTCACCTGTGCTACCAGCAGAAAATCTGAACCCTGATCCATGCTACAATCTGCCTCCCCTCCTACCCTCACCTGCTGCAATGATGCAGCACCCCAGGTTACGAAAAACAAAACAGAACACCATCGGGAAGAACGACTCAAAGATTGACACGTAACACATGATTGACATCTAATGACAGTCGCTCACACATTCTTTAACATGACCTTGGTAAACTTCCTCACCCATTCCTCCCAGCGATGAGCCTAAATTTTTGTCATTTTCCTCAAGCCCAACCCACCCCTCCTCTCTATCCCAATTCCTACGGCAGATAATGCTGTCCCCAAGAAGGAACTCTCCAGAGAGGCGTTTTCTGAATGTCACCCCTTCACCTGCAAACCAATCTCTACCTGCACACGCCCATAAGTTGGGAATGAACTGTCCCTCCTGGTTCACAACTACACGCTGCCCTTGTGCTACTGGTCTCACTCCCTTTCGTCCTCACTCAGATCTGGCTCCATAAATTATCTCCTGTCTCTTCTGTATCTTTACCTCTCCCTCTTTCCAGCTCCATTGCTCAGCCTATCAACTTGCTGTGTTACCCCTACCAGACCGTCCCTTGATCCCAGTGTCTTCGTCTAGCCACTGCTCTCGTTCTCTTTTCCTCTCACCCAGACCACCTCGGTGTGCCCTTGCTGTCCCCACATCACCTCCTCTCAGTCCTTTCCAGCCTGTCGTAACCTGGTTTCTGCCCCCAAAGCTTCACTGAAACTACTGTCTTCAGACCAGTGAATACTTAATGGATAAATACAGAGGGTAATCTTGGCTCCTTATCTCATTAGATCCTTTTCGTGTAAGGCTATAAATCACATCTTCCTGTTCTGAAACTCTCAATTTAATCATTGTCCCGATTCTCCCCCCATTTCTCTGAACACTCACTCTCTGTCCCTTCGTGGATTCCTCTTCCTCTCCTCAACTCTTAACTGTCTTTCCAGCTTATGTTCTCATTCTACCTACCTTCCCTGGGCAATCTCATTCACAACCATGCTTGTCATTAACATTATATGGAAATAACTCTCTACTATCTCCAGCCCCCATCTCTTCCCTGAGCTTCAGATTGTTATTTCCACCTACCTCCTAGGCATGGCCCCATGTATGTCCCAAACCTTTCAAATCAATTATGTCTATTCTGATTTCACATCCTTTTCACCATTTAAAGAGTTGTTCCCTGTGCCGCCCATTTCAGCTGGATACCTTCCACCTAGCTATCTGATCAAGGCACCTATTAACTTTAACTCTTCTTTCTGCCTTGTCATCCATATCAAAGCAATCCTGATGATTTTTATCAACTGAAGATTTCTTGAGAGCATTCCCTCTCCATGCCTCTGGGCACTTCTTAAAAACAGAACTTCAGTTTATTCCCTTACTTTATTTTTCAGACTCTAGAGGATAACAGCCAAGCTCTTAAGCATGACAGACGAGATCCTGCATGAGTTGAGCTGTCCCTGGGCCTACCTATTCTGACTCATCTCCCTCTGCCTCAACCTTGTAATTTACCATGAAGTGCAATAAAAGTCTCATGCTTCCTTAACATGCCTCACAGCCGCATGTGCCTGGCTCCTTAGCACACGCTAAGAATTGTCTAGACACAATTCTCCATTTCCTCTTCCTCTCCTATCCTTCTCCCCAACAACTCTCCTCCTCACTAGCACCTGTCTTAGAAGATTCAGCTCAACTGTCACCATTTCCAGGATGCCTTTCCACACTGTTCCCGCCTGAAGAGCTGCCTTTTTGGTGCTACCACAGAACTCCATGTTTATCTCTAGCACAGCAAATTTCACACTCTTCTAAAATTGTATATTTACCTATCAACATTTCTGGACTAAACAAGAAGCTCCTCAAGGCAAGGGCCACTCACAGTAGGTGCTCAACTGGTTACTCTGCATGTTAAATATTACTGGTAAATGATTTTCTCGTGTGTTTTCAGGTCTCCAAGTCCACTGGAGACTTCTTCAGTCATTCGATTGGGAGGCTCTGTCGTGGCCGTGACGTTTTAATGTTCAAAATACGTGGCAATGTCAGTTGCTATGACCACCCTTCAGTTTGGAATGACAGTCTCCATTGCAGTAAGAGTTAAAGCAACCTTAACTCTTAACTCTAAAGTTAGAGGACCTTAAACAAACTAAAATTAGCCATGCTTCGCGACTCAACACAGTCTAAGATTTGGCAAGACAAATCTCCTAGGCAGGTACAGTGCTGACACAGCGGGGTGAAAAGGCACTCAACCAATGCTCAGCAGACTCAAAGAAGAAAACCCGCAACAGCTTTACCACCGGAAACTGAGTTCTGCTGATTCATTCTGACTTAAAGCTGCAACAAAACTTGAGTAAGGAGCACCCAAGCTGACTCTGCGTTTTTTTGGGTTTTTTTCTGCCGAGCTCACAGAATTTGGCATATAAGAAATTTAATAGTTGCTCTATATATTCCTTTGCAATTTCTCAGATATTGACTGCGGCTGCCTACATTATAGTGTCTGATGGCCTTATGTGGTATCTTTCTGGCAAAGATTCAGTTCTGGTCAAAATACTGAGGAGAATTTCAAATACCCACTGGAGCTCCTGGCTCCCTCAGCTGAAGAGAACCATACAGGAAATCTCCTTCACCCAAGAAAGGCTCACTGCTAGCTCAATTAGAGGCTGAAGAGGCCTGCTTCAGTAAATAGCGCTTGCTCATGCTTTGTACAAAGATATCTGTACAATTGGTTCCAACTTGGGAAACGGCATTTAAATATCAACATAAACACATGCTCAGAGAAAAACTGGGTGGATTTTCATCAGGACCAATCTCTAAAAACCTGTATTAGAGAAAATTACAAAGGAAGAACCTTCTCAAAATGGGTATCGCAAGTCATGATTTTCTTTGTTCTTCATACAGAAGTCATGTGAATTGCATAATGAAAAGTAAAACGGAAGAAATTTCTAGACTGAAGTCTAATTATACTTGAGTCAGTAATTCATCATGTTTCCTATATATAGTAATGACCATAGTTAACACTGATTAACTAGCATTACTTCAAAGACTTATTCCATTTAAAATCATAATATGTAAGTACTCTACTGGAGATATTTAACAAGTTAAATGTTAAATGCCTTCTCTTTCAGGAAAAGAAAAAAAGACCGACTTCGCTTCGGACTTTTATATTTTTCTTTAAGTGCAACATGACATAGTCAGCTAAAAAATATCAATTGCTTCAACAACAGACACTATTTTGACTAAACCATTATCATGAAGTAAAGTTTTATTGCACTTGCTTCTTAACAGGATTATAACTAAACACTTACTTGTTCAGTGTGAGGTCAAGAATGAATTTGGAGCCAAAGGCTTCAATCTGGAAGCTTGCCTGGGCCAGATGGACAGCCTATGGATTCAAAGAGACAGAAACAAACTTAGCTTACCTTCCTGTCTTTAAAGCTGATTAGATTGGTAGCAATGATATTAAATAAGAAAAACATTTTTATGGATTGATGCACTTCTTTATGGATCCCCGTGTAACAATCCATTTCTTTAAAAGGATACTAGGTGCATTGTCATGGCTTTACTTGGAAGACATAAATACCTGTGTAGCACGGAACTAATAAAAGACAATCGGTCCTTTAAAATGAACCCATTGTGATCAAAATCAAGAGCATATTCAGCTGGACTTTCAAAGTGACTGCGATGAATTATGCAAAAGTCTGACTAATTAAGGCTGGATTTCAGCCTATTTTGCGCACGAAGCTAACCAATTCTTTCTGCACACCTAAGTGAAAACTCATGTCAGCACTCTGTTCTTCATCAGAAACTGGAACTTTCTATAAATGATCTATCAGCAGAATATGGCAGTAAAATGCGAATCCACAACCTTTTAACTTCAGAAAGCACTTAGACCCATGCCCCTCATGAACCCTCAGAGTGTATGTCCCCCTGAAAAAGTCACACATTTACAAATACTGTCATTACTAGAGCACCTGGATGGCTCAGTGGGCTGAGCGTCCAACTCTTGGTTTCGCCTCAGGTCACGATCTCACAGTTCATGAGATTGAGCCCGAAGTCAGGCTCTGCGCTGACAGTGAGAAGCCTGCTTGGGATTCCCTCTCTCCCTCTCTCTCTGCCCCTCCCCTGCTGGTATGCATGTTCTCTCTCTCAAAAATAAATAAATAAATAAATAAATAAATAAATAAATAAATAAACCTAAAGAAAAAAGAACAAATACTGTCATTACTGTGCCTTAACTCAAAATACAACAATAATCCCATCTAAACAGGAGTCATATGTACTAGGTGTTAAAGATTAGTTTAGCTCACAGAATTATCTCGAAAAATGTAAGTTAACAAATCAATGGAGTTTTGTTAAAGTCTTACCCAAGATAAAATTCCCCTCTATCCTTCCATCAAGAAAAAAAAATTTTTTAAAGACAAGAATAAATGCAACATCTATACTCCCTTCCCTTCCCTTCCCTTCCCTGCTCAAAAACATCCTTCCTGCAAACTCCATTCTTCAGGCACGCTGGTGTCACAAACCATCTGTGAAGTGCTACCTGCATGGCAACCAGACACTGCATCCTCCTGCTCTGGTACTTTCCCCTCCTCCCCTCCCCCACCCCTTCCGGCAATACCACCCATGCTCCTCTCTGTCTTCATCCTACCCTACTCATCCTTCAAGGGCAGCCCAACTGCATTACTTTCCACGAAGCCCTCCTTCACATGCAGGTTGGAAGTGAACCCTTCATCCTCAGGGCTCCAGGAACACTTCATCTGCTTCTACTCTGCACCATGATGTGGGCTCACTCTCCATCCCAGCCTGGACAACTTGTATCACAAGGGTATTGCAAACAGTTGGAGATTAATGGCCCTTCCTCAAAATATATGAACTTCTAAGCCAAATATTTATTGTCAGGACTATCTTGCCACGCCAAACCCATAAAATACTATAAACCATAACTTCTACTTCCAGTCAAGCACAACTGCTAACTGCATAATTAATCACTACAATAATCAAAACATAGGGTGCCTACGTGGCTCAATCGGTTAAGCATCCCTCCAACTTCAGCTCAGGTCATGATCTCACAGTTCTTGAGTTCAAGCCCTGCATCAGGCTCTGTGCTGACAGCTGAGCCTGGAGCCTGCTTTGGATTCTGTGTTTTCCTCTCTCTCTGCGTCCCCCCGACTCATGCTTGCACTGTCTCTCTCTCTCAAAAATAAAGAAATATTAAAAAAATTAAAAATAATAATCAAAACATGAAATAAAAATGAAATTAATAAGTATTAAATTTTAAATACAAAGCAATGAGAAACAAGGAGCCCAAATACCTAACACCTTGGCACAACTCGCCAAATCCCAAACAACCATGCAGAATACGGTCATCATATCGGATTCGGGCTCTTCCTGCATCCAGATGACTACATGACAGAGAAAGAAATTCCTGTCTTGTTAACTGAGGTCTCGGTCATCTACATCAGAACCTTTATCTCCTGACATAAATACCATATTCTTCTTATTCGAAATTCATTCTGTGTCTTGAAGCATTAATTTTTGCATGAAGATTTTGATGAATAATGCATACAAGGGAAATTTTTTCATTTCTGGGTCCCAAAAGTTTAAAGGAAAAAAACAACTTTCTTCTTGAGAATAGGATAGGCTCTTAATACATGCACCCCAATGTTTATAGCAGCATTATCAACAATAGCCAAAGTATGGAAAGAGCCCAAATGTCCATCAACTAATGAACGGATAAAAAAGATGTGGTTTATATATACAATGGAATACTACTTGGCAAACAAAAAGAATGAAATCTTGCCATTTGCAACAGCATGGATGCAACCAGAGTGTATTATGCTAAGTGAAATAAGTCAGAGAAAGACAAATATCATGTGATTTCACTCATATGTGGAATTTAAGATACAAAACATATGAACATAAGGGAAGGGAAGCAAAAATAATATAAAGACAGAGAGGGAGGGGCGTCCGCGTCGCTCAGTCGGTTAAGCCTCCGACTTCAACTCAGGTCATGATTTCATGGCTCCTGAGTTCGAGCCCAGCGTCGGGCTCTATGCTGACAGCTCAGAGCCTGGAGCCTGTTTCGGATTCTGTGTCTCCCTCTCTCTGACCCTCCCCCGTTCATGCTCTGTGTCTCTCTGTCTCAAAAATAAATAAACGTTAAATTTAATAAATAAATAAATAAATAAATAAATAAACAAACATTAAAAAATTTTTTTCTTTTAAAAAAACAGAGAGGGAGGCAAACCGTAAGAGACTTTTAAATACAAAGAACAAACTGAGTGTTGCTCCAGGGGAGGTGATGGGGGGATGGGCTAAATGGGCAAGGGGAATTAAGGAGGACCTTTTTTTGGGATAAGCACTGGGTGTTATAAGTAAGTGATGAATCATTAAATTCTATTCCTGAAATCACTATTACACTATATGTTAACTAAGTTGGATTTAAATTTAAAAAAATATAGACCCTTAAGCATATTTTCTGCTAAGAATATTAAATAGAGAGAAGAGTTCATTAATGCCACTCTGTCCTAAAAAGGGTGATAAATTACTGCCTTAAGCAACTTAAAAAGAACCTGACATTAACCACTGAAAGGCTCATCTTACAGCAAATAAGCAACGAGACAAGTACAAACCCCAACAGAAGCCTGTTGTACGATAAGGTAGCTGGTAATAACTGCTTACCCCATTTTATAGCCTTGTTGGGAGTTCTAGGATTAAAGAAACTTATACTGAGCCAATGTGATAAGATTCAGTTTAACAGAATTTAATGAAAGAGCGGGCAAATAACATTACTATTGGGATTTTCCTTTTTTTTTTTTTTTTTTTTTTTATTCATTCACTCTCCACACAGCTGTTAAGTCTCACTGTGTGCATAAGGATGACTGGAACCCAGCCCCTCCCCTCCAGGGAGACCTGCCAGCCTCGGTGGGTCTAAGGTGCCACAGGGACCAAGACTTCACTGACCAGGTGCAGTTTGAACAAAATTCCAAAAGATGAAAAAGAATCCACCTGCCAGACGAAGAGAAGACATTCAGGGCATGGGGGGAAACATTTACAACATGAGAGTAAAAAAATGAATATGGAAAAAAAAGTTTTTTTACTTTTTTAAAAATTAATATGGCCTATAAAGAAAACAGTTTTGGGGGGGGGGGCGCGTCTGGGTGGCTCAGTTGGTTAAGCGTCCAACTCTTGATCTCAGCTCACGTCATGATCTGATGGTTGGTCAGTTCAAGCCCTGTGTCGGGCTCTGCAGTGATGACAGTGCGGAGCATGCTTGGGATTCTGCCTCTCCCTCTCTCTGCCCCTCCCCTGCTCACTCTCTCTCTCTCTCTCTCTGTCTCTCTCTCAAAGTAAATAAGTAAACTTAAAAAACAAACAAAGAGCTTTTGAAGGAAATGTCAAACAACGAATCTGAAAAGGTGCTCCAGAGACTGTGGGGCTTTGCGCGATATGCTCAATGACATGTCTGGTCACACAGACATACCTGTGGCCAAGACAGCAAGCATTCCTCCAAATGTGCCCCCACTTACTCAGCACAGTGCCTGGCACATGCCCAGTCACCACCACCACCATCATCAACGAAGATATTAGAACTAAATCATATTGACAGATTACCGTCCACAACAACTAAAACACTTACAGTGCCATCAACAACATCCCTGTTTCTCCATGGGGAAAGAAAATATCTGATCGCATTACCTTTATCAGTAAGAATGTTTTAACATTTTAACTTATTTTAATGCAAAAAGGCAGCACATTTTCCTATAAATGATTTAAGATTTCCCCAAGCATTCATTTTCCGTGTACATATATCAAATAGAATTGGTATATTCATCTAATACATTTGTATCCATCTTAAGGAATTTCAATACAATGGTATACATTATTTTTCTTATGTTCCATTTCTCTTTCCATTGTTATACATTCAGCATTTGTACAGAGTACAGATTCTTCTCTATATCGAAATAAGTACCTGACAAATGCTACTTCTCCCCTATCATTCTGTAATTTCTGCTCTGTCTGAAACGTGATTAAAATAGTTTTTAACTACTGGAATCTCTGCTACTCCATATCAACTAACTGATCATTTTTTATGTTACAAAATACTATACAGTTTTGAAAACTGTCCAATTAAAATATGTTTTCAAATCAGGTAAAACAAGTCCTCATCATTATTGTTCTACAAATTACATTTTTGGATATTGTTTTTACTTCATAGTAACCTCCTTCTTTCAAATGACAGAAACATCAGAAGAATGGCCAAGATGAGTAGAAGGTTTTAGAACACATGCCTTTTTTTACAAAGAAGGAACCATACAGTGAGGTTTAGAAATGTGTTCAGTAATACAAAATTGGATCACAGATATACCTTAGAGAAAAGTTCATGAACCACACATAAGGTCGTAATGGATTATTTCTCCTTTGGGATATTTGTTAAACAGACTTGATGATTAACACTTGTTTTTACAAGGACAGTCACTATAAAAGCAGTGTGAAAGAATTCAAGGTTTTACAGTCAAAGAGCATCATTTCACGACAAGAATAAGCATAGCCCTGGGCTCAGAATTACACCCTGAAGGACTGAAAACAGCTGTTGCCTAAGCACTTCGATATTTTTCTTTTGACTCAGAATCTGGAACAGTGAAATTACAGGAACTCTATAAACAAAAAACAACTAAACTCAATTATATACACAAACCTCCTTCACTGAAGAACAATTTACACATTTAACAATGTGCTTTTGTATTTCTAGGGTTTTTTTTTTCTTTTTAGTAGATGGCACCTAATGGTATCGTATTAAATAACTTTGGAAGACTGTCAGGTTCCTCAGTGAAGACTGGTTTTGCGTCTTAAGACTGGTTTTGCGTCTTAGCGAGCTATGTTATGATATTGAGCAATCATGTACATTACATAAGCTGAAGATACATAGTTACGTTTTCTTGGGACTTATATTCTAGAACAGTCAACATTAATATGGACATGAAGACAAGAGAAAAAGATGACTCTCTCGACTTCTAGTAATAGGAATCAGACATTTCCAGGGTATGTATGTTTTCATGCAAAAATGCCTCACACATAATGAGTATTCAATCAATATTCTTCACTACTTGGCAAGGACTCATACACATAACTGAAACTAAATATAGGAAGTGGAAAGTTTAAACTTTCCCTGAATTCAGAAAATATTTTGAGACTGAATGTCATAATTCAGTAGAAAGGGAGCTACTTGAATTGAGGTCTCTACACTGTCCATCACAGCATCCTCTGAGCAGGTAATGTACTTTAATATGCTCTCTAATGTATATGGTTTGGGAAACAGAAGAAAATTTGGAAGAAGTTGCCCTGCTCTTAAGATATATTCAGTTTATTTAGGGAAACACTCACTGAAGTAATGAAGAAAACCTGTCTGGAGCGACATATCAGTAAGACAAACAAATGCTTTCCAAATGGCCTGCAGAAGCCCTGGAAAGTATGAAGCAGTCCTGAGCAGACAGCTGTGGGATGGTTCCAGCTCTGTTTCCTAAAGAAGAGAGCTGTGGGCTTCTAGGAAAGAAGGTGCTAGAGAAATCAAAATGTTGTAATTAGAGTTAGAACCCAGGAACCCAGGATCAATAAACTGTCTTTTCTACTGCAAAGAATCATGGAAAGAGTAAAACAGCTAAATAGCTGATTACTAGTGAGACTGGAGGTAATTTCTTTCTTATTTTTATGTCCCTCATTGCCATAATATCGTTCATCCTATGTTCACTAAAATATTATATTCATAGCGAGTGTGGGTCTGCATCTGCGTGTATAAACTATAAGCTTTTCAGGGCACCTGAGTGGCTCAGTCGTTAAGCATCTGACTCTAGATTTTGGCTCAGGTCATGATCTCACAGTTCGTGAGTTCAAGCCCCACGTCAGGCTCTACACTGACAGTGCAGAGCCTGCTTGGAATTCTCCCCCTCTCTCTCCTTCTCTTTCTCTTTCTCTCAAAATAAATAAATAAACTTTAAAAACTAAAAAAAAAAAACTATAAGTTTTTCAGGAAATATTCTTCTCATCCTTTATGTTTTTGCTTATAGTTTTTTCCCCTACTCTTGATTTTTCAACAGACCCTTCAAGAGTTTCTCTTCCTTTTTCTTCAATACAGTGGGGAAAGTTCACAGAATCTCAAACACCACTTTCTTTTAAGATTCGGGACATTTTATGGTTTCAGAGTAGATGGATTTGGAAATTCACCAACTAGGAAGGAAGAAAGAGAACGGCTAATCATATCCTACAAGGAGCCTGCTTCGTTGTAACAGGTTGAGTCTTTGAAGGAAGAAGCTTTGCTATGCAGCCTTGCATCACTGGGTTACACAGAGTGGTTTTCTCTTCTGTGTCACAGGAGACCCAGAATCCAGCAACCTGAATAATTAAATTCCAATCAGAAATAAACTATCTAGTTTAAACTGGAATACATTTGAGGAAAATACTTCACCTTCTTTAGATCACACAGGCTTTTCTGTAAATAACGCATCTGGGTCTATCCCACACACAGCTAAAGAAACACAGAAATCTAGCTTGTGGATCTTTTTCCTGTACAGTGTAAAAACTCAAATATGTAAATATATCTTAGGAGTTTGAATGTTCAAAAGGAAACACTAATAAATCATTTTAACTATAATCTGGTTCCAACCCCTGATCCTAAGTGTGCACACTGGTGATCACCGATGTGATCAAGACTTTTATATAATGAAAATAACAACGCCCTATATTCCCTGTGTTTTAATTATCTCAACCAATCAGAATAATAAATATGGTACCCTGGGCAGTTGACTTAGTAGGCAGACGTTGTGATTGCCCTTTTGTAGAAGAAAAACATTTTTAGAAGGCACACAGAAGTTAAATGATTTTTTTTGTTCAAGGTCACACATCAAAGGAAGAAAGATGAAGTGTTGGCTTCAGTTCAGTGAGGAAAAAGTGCCAAGTTACGCCAAAAGTCCTTATCCATCCAACCTCAATGTTTTCTGGTCATTAAAATATAAATAATAATAGCTTACCAACAGGATGAGTATGAGGGAAGTTCCTAGAAAAGTTTGGCCACATAGAAAGAGCTCAATAATTTAGGAAGAAGGGGCAAAGTTGGAGGACAAAGGTGGGGGGAGAAGGAAACTACATTAATGTTTTGGAAAGGTTATCAGTCAGCTCCACCTTAAAAGTTCCTTCCCAATATAGCTGGCCACCTTCTAGAAAATCCAGTGTGCATTTATCCTCTGCAAAATTCACAAATTTAATATTTTTTATTGCTAATTACCATTAGGCATTATGCTTTGACTTTGTTCAAGTTGCCGTGTCTTTAAAATAATACGAATCATTTTCCTGAGACGTGGAACAGCTGCAAATGTTACATGAAGGCAATTTTGCAAATTAAGGTAATTTGCTGAAAATTCTTCCCAAGATGCATTTAAATAGGTAGCTTGTGGGAGAGAACATTATCATGTTTACTTCTAGCATGTTCCAATTCACAGGATTACTGGTTAACCCATTAGCAAATTTGCATTGAATCCCAACGTTGTTGGAGATACCGTGACAGATGCAAAGATATAGAAGAATTAGTATTTATATGAAAGTTTACAATGCAGTAAGGGGAATGAGATGAGAAACCACAAAGAATAAGAAACTTGAGTTAAATACTTCGGTTAAATAATAATAATGATGAATAGTATCCATAAAGATGCCACAGACAACTTAAGCACAATTAATTCCCCAATCTAATGTTAACAATTGTATGGTATGGGTAACAAGTACATTTAAATATAAGGAGCCAGAATGCTGAGGACTGGAGAGGGCTGAGAAAAGCTTACTGGAGAAGTCTTTCTCGGCATTTAAACATAGCTAGAATTCACGTAGCCCTAAAATTGATTTCACAGGATGAAATTTCAAGGTGTTTCTAAGTGTTTGCTAACAAACAGAGACCTAAGAAACATGCTTTTATTTTTTTTATTTTTTTTTTTTCTTAAATTTTTTTTCAACGTTTATTTATTTTTGGGACAGAGAGAGACAGAGTATGAATGGGGGAGGGGCAGAGAGAGAGGGAGACACAGAATCGGAAACAGGCTCCAGGCTCCGAGCCATCAGCCCAGAGCCCGACGCGGGGCTCGAACTCACGGACCGCGAGATCGTGACCTGGCTGAAGTCGGACGCTCAACCGACTGCGCCACCCAGGCGCCCCAGAAACATGCTTTTAAAGTAAAACACAGGATGTCTTCCATTCTGGAACATGAAACTACAGTTTGAATTGTGGTCGGAACCAAAACATGGCAGTTTAACATAAAATAAAGCATTTCACGAGATCACACAATATTTTGTGTGTGAACACACACAAGTCTAAAATATACCAATGTATTTTGTAATCAATCTATCTTTTAGCCTTAAACTAGAAAGCTGGAATCCCAACCTTGATGGATATTACAGAAACAACACCACAACAACAGCAAAGCACACTGTTCTCACAGGCCACAGACTGATCAGCCTCTCCCAGTGACGGAGGCAAGTCATTGCTTGACCTTGTTCCCTTAGCCAACCTAGCCAAGAAAGGTAGAACTTCTATTCTGAAAGAAATCTAGCCAACATTCAACTATCCAGTCTGATGATTCAGAAAAAAAGGATGCCATGTTGAGTTTTAACATCTGACCAAATCTTTTCCAAGAGTGTTTTGCTAAATAAACCAGTTTTAAAGAGAATCCACTTTTCATCTTCTTCCTTCCTCTCACCTACTGTCACTCAGTTTGAAGTGCTCTCTAAATCTGATACAGACAAAAGATAGATCCTGAAGAGAAACAGGAAAAACAGGTATTGATAATCCAAACAGATATTCCAGTTTATAAATCGTGAAGTAGTTGCAGTAAAAATGTATTTAAAAAAATTTTTAATGTTTATTTTTAATTTTGAGACAATGCGAGAGACAGAGTGCAAGCAGCAGAGGGAGACACGGAATCTGAAGCAGGCTCCAGGCTCGGGGCTGACAGCTCGACGTGGGGCTCGAACTCACGAACCATGAGATCATGACCTGAGCTGAAGTCGACGCTTAACCAACTGAGCCACTCAGGCGCTCCACTAAAAATGTAGTTTTAATATTCCTCATGGCCAGCCAAAGAAGAGAAGCTAGAAATACCTGGGAGGGGTCTCTTTTTAGCCCTATAGAACCACACTAAGATCTTCCTGGGTGATCATTTAGTAACCCAGGAGAACTCTGGAAAAAATACACCTTCAGTGACAAAGCATCTTTGGACATTTCTATGGATTGCCTTCCATACATTTACCCCTAGTGATTGATGTTTGCTGGATATTAAGCTGACAATACCAACTCAAGAGAGAGATGAAATCATAAGCCTCCAGAGCTCTTGCTATTTGAAAATGGGCAAATCATTAAAAGCATCACTACAGCTATATTATTTAGCTTTCATACATTTTCTGAAAGACGAGTAAAAATACAACTATGACAACAGTTACCATGGAAGCAGTTTCTTTCTGCTGCCTTCCCGAATAGTAACGTTTAATTTGATGCATTAATCTAGTAGCTGAGGTGTGATTCACCTTTTTTTTCCTCATCAATTTCTACATGACCAAACTGTGCAACCCCAAGGAGTGATTCTCTCTCTGCTAACACTCTTTGTCATAAAAGAGAACATATTTTGTCCTTCTAGCCAGAATTATTGAATACCCACTTAATAATTTAAATAAAAGAATAGAAATAAGGCATATGTTTTGAAAAACAAACACCACCAAGCTCCATGCTGAATATCTGTGACTCATTACATGACAGATTTGTTCATTTGCTTATATAATGTTAATACCATCCCCAAAGAAAAAAAAACTTCTGTAAAATAGCACCCCATGAGAAGCCCTATCTTCTTTGTCTTCCTACTCTTGTCCTTGAAATGCTGGCTATAAGACCCCAGAGGGCTCAAATATCTAGCCAGAGCAAAGAAAGTTCTTTAACTTGGATCTTTATGATGACCACATAGGATTAGTTAATAATACATACGTCTGAAATACAAAACGAAAATTACGATACACAGTTCACTTGAAAACCGTTATATCCAGCAAATCACAAATGATATAAATTGAAATATTAATTTCCAGTTTCCAAGGAAGGCTAAACAGACCTGTCCAGCCAGATCTCTCATCCCTTGAGGCATCTTGATTCTACTGATCTTCGCTGGTGGGTCTCACACTGTTCTTGCCCAAAGCTGATTTGTGGTGGGATCTCTATACTTCTATTTGAAGAAATTTCTCAGGCTACACATATGACTTCATCAGAAATACACAGCTGTGTGATGACAGAATTCCCAAGATGTCTTTGCTTTCCTTACCCACTCTCTGGGAGATACGTGGCACAGTATTTTGTGTTACGGGGTGGACCTTCCTTTTGTCTACAGGAATCCACCTCCATCCACATTTTTGATGTAAAGAGAGTTCTATGTTTGCTGGTTCTCAGTTGTGTCCGGTTCTGTCCTTTGCTCTAAATTCTGACCTCAGTTATGGCCATGGATGTGTTGTGTTCTGCCCTTTTATTTTTAAAAAATTTTTTTTCAATGTTTATTTATTTTTGGGACAGAGAGAGACAGAGCATGAACGGGGGAGGGGCAGAGAGAGAGGGAGACACAGAATCGGAAGCAGGCTCCAGGCTCCGAGCCATCAGCCCAGAGCCCGACGCGGGGCTCGAACTCACGGACCGCGAGATCGTGACCTGGCTGAAGTCGGACGCTTAACCGACTGCGCCACCCAGGCGCCCCTGTTCTGCCCTTTTAGATAGTAAGAGTAACTTCCAAATTAGGGGCCAACCCAAAAATGGATTTTCCCATTTTACAAGCATGCAGGTGCCATTAGACTTCCTCAGTAACACTACTAAGATCTATTTCTGGACATAGAGACTCAACAATTGTCATGTATCGCAATTTTACTCAAAACAGGTATCATGTGTGCTACATACACATGCTTTACTCAAAGCTAGATATGGAAAAATTAATATTGATGTGACCTAATTTTCTCTAACACTCATCTTTCACAGAATTCTGCAAAATGCCAACCATTCAGCATGTAGTCACGTAATTTTTGAAACTAACATTTAGAATGTTGACTATTACACAGAGTATTGTGCCTATTTTGGTAAGCAAGTAATAATCTCACTGTGTCTACAGAATGTTTTAGATTCATTAAAACTCCATTTTAATCTCCAGATAAGAACCCAGAATTACACAGAATCTTAAAAACATATAAAACAGTACTTTGAAATATCTCCATTTTCTCAGCTTACATCCTACCTCATTGGCATCTACATCATATATGAAATAATTTACTGATTCAAGAGATAATTATTGTATCTACCGTGTTTCACCAGAAGCTCTGGTTTTTCAGAGTTTGTATTTTAGTGTGTGTTGGAGGGCAAGGGGAGTAACACAATCAACAAATAAATTAAAAGCAAGTTAGGAGCACTTGGGTGGCTCAGTCAGTCAAGCGTCCAACTCTTGATTTCAGCTCAGGTCATGATCTCACAGTTCGTAGGATTGGGCCCCACACGGGGCTTTGCACTGACAGCGTGAAGCCAACTTGGGGTTCTCTCTCTCCATCTCTCTCTGTCCCTTCCCCACTCATGTGCACATGTGCTCTCTCTCTCTCTCTCTCTCTCTCTCTCCCTCTCTCTCTCTCAAAATTAAGTAAATATTTTTAAAAAGAATAATAAAACAAGTCAAATGATGATAAATTCACCAGGTAAAGAAGGAGGAATTGACAGTAATACAATAATAGTAAGGGACTTTAGGGGCGCCTGGGTGGCTCAGTCAGTAAGCATCGACTTCGGCTCAGGTCATGATCTCACGGTTCGTGAGTTCGAGCCCTGCATCGGGCTCTGTGCTGACAGCTCAGAGCCTGGAGCCTGCTTTGGATTCTGTGTCTCCCTCTCTCTCTGCCCCTCCCCTGCTCACACTCTGTCTCTCTCTCAGAAATAAATAAATATTAAAAAAAATAGTAAGGGACTTTAATACCTCACTTACATCAATAGATAGATAGATCATCCATACAGAAGACCAACAAGGAAACAATGGCTTTGAGTATCACATTAGACCAGATGAACTTAACACCTGGTTAACATCTGGATACATATGCAGGGGCGTCTGGGTGGCTCAGTCGGTCGAGCGTCCGACTTTGGCTCAGGTCAGGATCTCGCAATTTGTGAGTTCAAGCCCCACGTCGGGCTCTGTGCTGACAGCTCAGAGTCTGGAGCCTGTTTCAGATTCTGTGTCTCCCTCTCTCTGCCCCTTCCCTGCTCATGCTCTGTCTCTCTCTGTCTCTCAAAAATGAATAAACGTTAAAAAAATTTTTTTTAAACATCTTGATATATGCAGAACATTCCATCCAAAAACATCAGAATACACATTCTTTTTGAGTGCGCATGAACATTCTGTACGACAGATCACATGTTAGGCCACAAAACAAATCTTAATAAATTTAAGAACTGAAATCATATCGAGCATCTCATCCAACCACAGCGGTCTAAAACTCAAAATCAATTACAAGAAAAAAAAACTGGAAAAAAACACAAGCATATGGAAGCTAAACAACATGCTACTAAATAACCAATGGGTCAATGAAGAAATCAAAGGAAATAATCAAAAAATACATGGAGACAAATGAAAATGAAAACACAACAGTCCAATCTCTGGGAAACAGCAGAAGCAGTTCTAAGAGACAAATTTATAGTGATTCAGGTCTATCTCAAGAAAGAAGAAAATCTCAAATAAACAATCGAACCTTACACCTAAAGGAATGAGAAAAATTAGAATAAAGTAAAGTTAGTAGAAGAGAGGAAATAATAAAGATTAGAGCAAAAATAAATGAAACAGAGACTAAAAAAATAATGGAAAAGATAAAATTGACCAACTGTTAGACTCATCAAGGAAAAAAGAGATACCTCAAATAAAAATCAAAAATTAAGGAAGAAAAATAACTAGTGATATCACAGAAATACAAAGAACTATAAGAGAATACTACAAAAAATTATATGCCAACAAATCAGACAACCTAGAAGAAATGAGTAAATTCCTGGAAATATACAGTCTTCCAAAACTGAAAGAGGAAGAAATAGAAAACTTGAACAGGGTGATTACTAGTAATGAAATTGAATTAGTAATCAAAAAACTCTCAAGAAACAAGGACCAGATGGATTCACACGTGAATTTTACCAAACATTGAAATAAGACTTAATGCCTTTTCTTCTCAAATTATTCCAAAAAAAATTGAAGAGGAGGGAAAGCTTCCAAATTCATTCTATAAAACCAGCATTACCCTGAGGCCAAAACCAGACAAAAACACTACGAAAAAATGAAAAAAACAGGGGCATCTGGGTGGCTCAGCTGATTAAGTGTCTGACTCTTAGTTTTGGCTCAGGTCATGATCTCATAGTTCAGAGTTTGAGCCCATGTCAGGCTCAACTGCATTACTGCACTACTGATGCAGAGCCTGCTTGGGATTCCTTCTACCTCCCTCTCTCTCTGCCCCTCCCCTGCTCTCTCTCTCTCTCTCTCTCTCTCTCTCTCTCCCTCTCTCTCTCTTTCCCTCTCTCTCAAAATAAATAGGTAAACTTTAAAAAAAAAAGAAAGAAAAAAGAAAACTACAGGCCAATATCCCTGCTGAAGACAGATGCAAAAACCCTCAATAAAATATTAATAAACCAAATTCAACAATACATTAAAAGATCATTCACCACAGTCAATGGGGATTTGTTCCAGAGATGCAAGGACAGTTCAATATTCACAAATCAATCATTGTGAAACATCACATTAACCAAAAGAAGGATAAAATCCATATGATCATCTCAACAGATGCAGGAAAAGCATTTGACAAGATTCCACATCCATTCATGATAAAAAAATCTCAACAAAGTAGGGTTAGAGGGAACATACTTCAATAGAATAAAGGCTATATATTTAAAACCCACAGCTAACATCGTACTCAATGGAGAAACACTGAAATCTTTTCCTCTAAAATCAGGAAAAAGACAAAGATGTCTACGTAACCACTTTTATTCAACATAATACTAGAAGTCCTAGCCACAGCAATCAAACAGGAAAAAGAAATAAAAGGCATCCAAATTGGTAAGGAGAAGTAAAACTATCACTATTTGCAGATGACATGATACTTACTTATAGGAAACTCTAAAAACTCTGTTAAAACAAAACTATTAGAAGTAATGAATGGGGGCACCTGCATGGCTCAGTCAGTTAAGTGTCCAACTTCGGCTCAGATCTGATCTCACCATTTGTGAGTTCAAGCCCCACATCAGGCTCTGTGCTGACAGCTCAGAGCTTGGAGCCCATTTCAGATTCTGTCCCCCCTCTCTCTGATCCTCCCCCACTTGCACTCTGTGTGTCTCTCTCTCAAAAATAAATAAATATTAATTTTTTTTAAAAAGTAATAAATGAATTCAATCAAGTCTCAGGATACAAAATTAATATACAGAAATCTGTTGCGTTTCTACAGACTAAGAAAAAAGTAGCAGAAAAAGAAAATAAGAAAACAATCCCATTTACAATTGTACCAAAAAGAATAAAATACCTGGGAATAAATTTAGCCAAGTAGGCAAAAAAGAA
This sequence comes from Herpailurus yagouaroundi, assembly GCF_014898765.1. NCBI lineage: Eukaryota > Metazoa > Chordata > Mammalia > Carnivora > Felidae > Herpailurus > Herpailurus yagouaroundi. The sequence goes on along the minus strand of NW_024412395.1, from coordinate 84,998,741 downwards.
TAAAATAGGAAAGAGACACAGAAATTTAGGAGTTGCAGAGTATGGAGAGGTGACAGTATTAAATGGGGGGGGGGGGGGGAGGGAGACAGAGGAGGACTCTCGATTTGAGCAAAGTTTGGGAGATGAAGGAACAAGTCACCTGGATATCTGGGAAAAGAGAATTTCAGGCAGAGAGAACAGCAAGTTGCAAAAGCCCTGAGGCAGGGGTATATTTGGTATGTTAAAGAATAAGCCAATTTTGAGTCAAGTGGAATAGGTCAAGGAGAGTGTCACAGGCAATGAATTAGAGAAGCAATGAGGTGTCAATTACACAGGGCTTTGTAGGCCACTGTTAAGAACTTTGCCTTTTACTCTTAATGAAATAGGAAGTCACTGAATATTTTAAGCTAAGGAGTGACATGATCTCCTTTCCATTTTTTTTTTTTTTTGGAAAGACAGAGGGTGAGTGGGGGAGGGGCAGAGGGAGAGAGAGAATCTTAAGCAGGCCCCACGCCCAGCATGGGGCCCGACACAGGGCTCAATCTCACAACCACGAGATCATAACCTGAACCAAAATCAAGAGTCAGATGCTCAACCAACTGAGCCATCCAGATGCCCCTCCTTTCCATTTTTCAAAGTTCACTCAGGCTACTGTGTTGACAACAGCCAAAAGGTCAAGGGTTGCAGGGGCCAGGGAAAAAGCAGAGGGTCTAGTTACGAGACTGTTGGAATAATCCAGGTAAAAGCTGACGGTAAATTGGATTTAGGGGTAACAGTGGAATTGACAAGAAGCGGTCAGATTCTGGGTGCATGATGAAAGCAAAGTCAACAGGAGTTGCTTACAGATTAGATATGGGTTATGAATGAACTAGAGGAGACAAGGAAGAGTCCAGAATTTTTGGCCTAAATAACCAGAAGAAGTAAGCAATGTAGTGGCATGAGCAACACCACAGAAAGCAAGTGATAGAGAGACTTCTGTTTGGGACCATTATGTTTGATATGCACCTTATATATCCAACTGGAGATGTAGAATAGGCAGTTAGATATAAGGCACGAAGATATATCTTTTCATTAATGTTTACTGAGTGATTACGTACTTTAAGAAGCAATAAGTGAGTAAATGAAGGATTAAGCATCAAATTAATGAGTGAATAAATGAATTAATACTGGGAATACAAAAATATTCCAGTAAAAGAACTAGTGAGGAGTGTATACTTCAACAGATAACCTAGTTTCTGAAATAGCGAGGGTGTAAAGGAGAAAATAAGATAACTTGGGGGAAAACTAAAGAAGTCAGTACAAAGCAACCCACTCCACTGGGCTTTAAAATAACATTTTCAATTAAAACAGTGTCACTTTGGAACCCAAGAGGTATATTATGCACCACAAACCCCCTCAAAAGAAGTGAAGTCCAAGAGCATCATTTTCATGTCTTTTATGTATGTGCTAAAATTACAAAAGAATGATCAGCAAATGAGGAGATTAGTTCCCTAACAAAGTACATGGATTATATGCATGGATGTGTATGTGTGTGTGTGTGTACATATATATATATGTATATATATATATACACACACACACACACACACACACAAAATATATATATATATACATATATATATATATACACACACATACATACATATGCATATATATGGTATTCTTATAAAACAAAACAGTCTGACCTTTGATTTCCCACACTGATTTCCATATTCTGGAAGTCACACTATCTTAACAGCTTTTAGTATTTCAAATATATCACTGCTTTTAGGTATACATTGTTATTATACCACTTTTTGGAAACTTTTAAATGTATACACTTACTGATTTTAATTTACTAACTGTATCTATCATCTTAGGAGCCTGATCTTAAGTCACAGAGATCAAGGTATGCTCCACACCACCCTACTGAATAATGTACATTTCTAAAAGTCTCTAACCAACCTGGTAATTAAAGTTTATATTGCAAAATTTAGAAATGAGAAGACTCGAGAGCACTGTATAAACCTCTTCATTCTTAAATCTGTTCCTTGAACTGCTACTTAAGTTACCAAATGGCAGTAAGGAAATTTTTCTTTATTTTTTTTAAATCACAATGTTTTTGTTTCAACAGTTCCAAAGAGCAAGAGATCAAGCAATAATTGAAATTTCACTTTACTTCAATTATAGTTATTTTAGGTGATTTTTTTCCCTAAAATAAGCAAATAACTATATCAGGGCAATATCTAATTAGTCATGACTAGAGAGGGCACGATATTAGGAATACTTGATAAATAGTCCAAAATAAAAACTTCTTGGGGCACCTAGGTGGCTCAGTTGGTTTAACTGTCCAGCTTGACTCAGGTCACCATCTCACAGTTTGTGAATTCTAGCCCTACGTTGGGCTCTGTGTTGACAGCTCAGAGCCTGGAGCCCGCTTCAAGTTCTATGTTTCTCCTCTCTCTCTCTCTCTCTGCCTCTCCCCAGGTCCTGCTCACACTCTGTCTCTCTCTCTGTCTCTCTGTCTCTCTCTCTCAAAAATAAATATTTTTTTAAAACTTTTTATATGGGGCGACTGGGTGGCTCAGTTGGTTAAGCGTCCAACTTCAGCTCAGGTCATGATCTTGTGGTTCATGGGTTCAAGCCCCCGTCGGGCTTTGCACTAACAGCTCAGAGCCTGGAGCCTGCTTCAGATCCTGGGTCTCACTCCCTCTCTGCCCCTACCCTGCTCACGCTCTGTCCCTGTCTCTCCTGTCTCTCTCAAAACTAAATAAACATTAAAAAAAAAAAAAAAACTTCTTATGGACTATGAAAATCCTCCCGTAAATATAAGACTATAAAAAAGTCTTAACAGTTTTATCTTAGCCAAGAAAGAAAAAAGCCATTTCAATTAAGACTTCAAGCAAATTCTTTTCTTTCTGCCTTCCATTCCAGTTAACACTAAATTAGTTAGTTTCTCACAAAATAGAAACTATAGAGTCTGCAAGATTGTTGTAGCACTCATGTCAGAGCAGTAAAAGATAAAAAGTCTCAGTGCACAACTAGATTCATGTAGGAAACAGTGTATACGTTAAAGGACGGAAAGAAAAGCGTTGCCATTTCCCTATCCCGTACGTAGGGTTACGAAAGTTCTATATACCATGGTTTCTCAACCTCAGCACTGCTGACAGTTTAGGCTGCATGCATCTATGCACTGCCAGACGTTTGTTTGACAGTATCCCTGGCTTCTACCCCCTAGATGCCAGTAGCATCCCGTCCGCAGTATGACAACCAAAACTATCTCCCGACATCGCCAAATGTCTCCCGGGGAGAGCAGATCTTCCCCGGTTGAGAACCCTCGTTCTACTTGGTCAGGAAATCTATGAATTTATGGAGATTCCTCTAGATGTGTTGCCTTTACACAAAATTTAACCTTGGTTTCCAAGTTCATTTTCAGCTGTTACCAAAGCCCTTGAAACAAAACAGCAGGAAGCAACTGATACCAACAGAAAAGGAGAGCTCGGTTCTTTCAAAAGTTAAATGTTGTCTAACCAATAAGAAGCAAATTCTGAACACTTATACCATAGACCACCCTCTAAATAAAGCTATAGGTTTAAATCTGTTAAATGAGCTCATATGCATTCTTCCAAAAACAATGAAGAAATACTGCAGCTACGCAGTCCTGAAACTTGATCTTTTACAAGGATGCTTAATGTTGTTTTTTTTTCTTCCCAAAGTGGCAGCTTCTTATTATCTTTTGAAATGTCATTTGGTGACTCAAAAGAAAACAGCTGTAATTTAAACAGCATGAAATGAGGGGGAATAAGTCAGTATGTGGCTTCTGTTTAGAAGTTACTGAGCTGTCTTGCCATGATTAATGTAATATGCTTCCTCCGTGGGTATAAAACCCCAGGTCTCCAAATACCATTTATATACTGGTGGCTCCCATAGTTCTATCTCATCCTGACCCGTCCTTGAGACCATGGCCAATTTACTCATCAACATACCCACACAGATGACCAACAGTCCACCTGAAGGGCACACAGTCAGTTTCTTCTTAGCCTTCTTTTCAACTCTCCTCCCCAGCCCTTTCCATGTTGGGGAATAGTAACACTTCTGTAAGCCTTATAATTGTTCTTGATTTCTGTATTAATTTCCTTTTACTACAATAACAAATTCCATGATTTTGTGACTTGAAACAACACAAATTATTATCTTAAACTTCTGGAGGTCAAAAGTCCCAAATTGAAGTCTAGAGTCTTTCTGGAGGCTCAAGGGGAGAATCAGTTTCCTTACCTTGTCCAGCTTCTAGAGGCTGCCTATTTGCCTTGGCTTCTAGGTTTTTCTTCATGTGGCCCCAACCTCTGCTTCCATCATGATATCTCTTTCTCTGACTCTGATTCTTACAAGGACCCTTGGGATGACACTGGGCCCGCCCAGATATTCCAGGATGACCTTCCAATTTCACGATCCTTAACTGAATCACATCTACAAAATCCCTTTTGCCACATGCAATATTGTGATTTATAAGAAATATAAATATTTAGTCATCCAGATGACCAAAAGATATTTCTCATATATATTTGGTCTTCGTCCACAGTTCCTGGCTCACAGTTCCAAAAACACTTGGAATTTCCTGAGATAAGAGCAATGGGAGTGCCATTTGTTGTAATATTTGGTTTTCTGTCCCCAGTCCCTGAAATCACTTCAGATCCATAATGGTGCAATGTCATCTTGTTACTACTCATGACAGGCTCCTTCCTACCACAACTGGGTTTATGTTAATGAGATGATTTTTGGAAGGCACCTAAGGATGGGGGCTGGTTGCCAGGGGAACCAACCATGAATAGAGGTTTGGAAGTTTCAGTCCCAACCCTTAACCCCTGGAGAGGACACAGAGGCTGGGGGTTCAATCAGTCACCGATAGCTAATGATTTCATCAATCATACCTATGTAATAAAGCTTCAATAAAAACCTAAAGGGAGAGAGAGGGTTCAGAGAGCTTCCAGATTGGTGAACACGTGAAGATTTAGGGAGAGTAGCACATTCCAAGAGGGCAGGAAACTCTGCACCCTTTACCTCCACCTTGCCTAGACATCTCTTTCATCTGGCTGCTCCTGAGTTACATCCTTTTATAATAAACCCGTAATCTAGCAAGCAAAGTGTTTCTATGAGTTCTGCGAGCCACTCTAGCAAATTAATCAACCCCAAAGAGGGGGCTGTAGAAACATCTTACTTGTAGCCAAAAGCACAGGTGGTAGGTAACCTGGGGTTGCAACTGGTATCTGAAGTGGGGTTTGAGGAGCAGTCTCATAGGTCTGACCCCTTAACCTGTGGGATCTGATGTTATCCCCCCCCCCGGTTAACAGTGTCAGAATTGCTGGTGTCCTGAGAATCGCTTGCTGGTGTGGAGAATCCCTCCACACGTTGGAATTTGGTGATCAGAGCCACCTTTTACCATGGGAGGTAACATACTCACAGGTTCCGGGGATGAGGATGTGGACATCTTGGGGTGGGGAAGGCATTACTCTGTCTACCACAGCTCCTCTCTTTTACTAGCCCACTCACCCTCAAATCACCAATAACCTGGAAACTCGACTTCTAAATACTCATCCCAAATCCCACTTCCCTGTAATTCCTCTGTTACCACCCTAGTGATGGCCACACAGACTCTACTTTGGACAATTGCAAGCATCTCATAACTCGTCTCCTTGCTGTCACTCTTGCCCCTCTACAGCCCAACGTCTGTGACACAGCCAGAACAATTTTTTTTAATACAAATCAGATGACGTGATTTCCATGTTTAAAACTCACCGGTGGCTTCCCATTATAACTAGAACAAAATCCTAACAGGCCCTTCAGCCTCTGGTCCTTTCTTCCCTTTAAAAAATAATGGAGGAAGGAAATACGCAATGTTTTCCTCCACAGAATTTTTCTCCCTCCCTCCCCATCAACCTGCCAAGGCTGAGGAAGAGCTCCTGGTAACTCATCGAAGGAAGGCACTTGGCTTTCACTGTCCTCCCCAGCTCTCTCCAGAGGCCGAAGACAGCAACTTGCCACTAATTCTAACGCTATGCCCTCCCTCTCCAAGTCCATTTTGAGGATAAAAATCATTCTAAAACTACCATAAAATTAAAAATATGTGAGAATGAAACATCAAGAGGTAAGGGAAAGAAAGGAAGGAGCATAACATAGTGTGATATATTCTTCGCATTTCATAGCAAGCAGACAAAAGATAATATCTTAGGTTGATGGATCTAAAAATAGGGCAGAGATAAATTATTCAATGTTAAAAGCGCTAAAAATAAAAATTTAGCAGCCTTTGGGGAGTGTCGGGAGAGAGACTTTCACTCTTCATTTTATTCTGTTATGAACTCTGAATTCTTAAACCATGTACACAAAGTAGAGTAACTACTAATTTCTCACAGCTATTTGCACTAATTTTACAAGTGAGGCTGTGCTTGTTTACATATGAAAATCTGTCATCAGTTTTTCACCTACCGTGATATTCCTTCCCTCTGATTCTCAAGACTGCTCTCTGGAATTTCCCCACCAGAAGCTCCCACCAAGGACTTCTTGATGGTAAATCAGAGGGCACTATGATCCCACCGGCAGCATCTCTGGAAAATTATTCTTTACGCTTCCTCTGACTCTATTTTTCAAAAACTCTTTTCTCCCGGCATCACCCCACACCAACTATTGCCGGAGCTATTTGTCTCACTTTCAAATAATAAGAGTCTACACGAGATAATTCCTACTCACCTTCCAACATGCGAGAATCTCAGAATTATGAGAAACCGTAAGGATGTCTCCCTCTTTCTCTCTCTCTCTCTCTCTCTCTCACACACACACACACACAACTATAAAAACTAATAAATTAATTCATCAAAGTTGCAGGATACAAAATCAACATACAAATATTAGCTTCAGTTTTATACATGAACAAGGTGAAAAACCTGGACAGTGAAAACTACAAATCACTGATGAAAGAAATAAAATAAAACACAAATAAATGGAAAAACATCCTGTGTTCATGGATTGGAAGACTCGATGCTATTAAAATGTCAATATGACCTAAAGCAATCTACAGATTCAGCTCAATCCCTATTAAAAAAGAAAAAAATCCCAATTACATTTTTTGTAGAAATTGAAAAATCCATCCTAAAATCCATATGGAATCTCAAGGGACTCTAAATAGCCAAAACAACTTTGAAAAAGAAAAAAGCTAGAGGTCTCACACTTCCTGATTTCCAAACCTACCATCAAGCTACAGTAATCAAAATAGTGCGGTACTGGCATAAAGATGAACATACAGACCAATGCACTGAGGGGCCCAGAAATAAATCCTCGCACATACGATCAAATGGTTTCGGACAAGGGTGCCAAGACCAGTCAATGGAGAAAGGACAGTCTTTCCAACAAATGGTGATGGGAAAACTAGATATCCACATGCAAAAAATGAAGTTAGACCCTTAACTTACTCCATATGCAAAAACAAACTAAAAATGAATCTAAAGGCCTAAATGTACAAGCTAAAATTATAAAACTCTTAGAAGAAAATACAAGGGGAAAAACTTAATGACATTGGATCTTGCAACGATTTCTTGGCTATAACGCCAAAAGCACAGGCAACAGCAACAAAAAATAAATTGAACTTCATCAAAATTAAAAACTTTGCGCATTCAAGTATACTATCAAAAGAAAACTCAACTCATGGAATAAGAGAAAATATATCTGATAAGAAATTGATACCCAGAATATATAAAGAACTCCTGCAACTCAACAACAACAACAACAACAACAACAAACCCAATTAAAAAATGGGCAAAGGATTGAACACACATTTTTCCAAAGAAGATATACAAATAGCCAATAAGCAAATGAAAAAGTGTGCAACATCATTAATCATCAGAAAGTGCAAATAAAAACCACACGGGGATAGTCCTTTACAGCCATTAGGATTAAGATTACTGAACAAACAAACAGAAAACAAGTGTTGACACAGATGTGAAAAAAATTAGAATTTTATGCATTGCTGGTGGGATTGTAAAACCATGCAGCTGCTGTGGAAAATGTTATGGTTAGTCCTCAAAAAAATTAAAAATAGAATTACCATATGCTCCAGCAATTCGACTTCTGGGTATGAACCCAAAAGAGCTGGAAGCAGGGTCTCAAACAGGTATTTATACACCCATGCTCGCAGCAGCATTATTCACAACAGCCAAAAGGTGGAACATTTCAAGTATCCATCAGCAGATGAAGGGATAAACAAAGTGTGGCGTATACATGCCAAGGAATATCATTCAGCTTTAAAAAGAAAAGAAATTTTGAAATAGGGTACAACATGGATGAACCTTGAAGACATTATGCTAAGTGAAATAAGCCAGTCACAAAAGGAAAAATACTGTATGACTTTACTTATCCGAGGTACCCGGGAGAGTCAAATTCACAGAGAGGAAAAGAGGAACGGTGGTTGTTGGGGACTAGGGGAAGGAGGGAGGGGAGAGTTAATACTTACTGGAGACAGAGTTTCAGTGGGAACATCCACCGAATGAATGATGAAAACATTCTGGAGATGGATGGTGGCGTTGGTGCACAATAATGAGAATTTACTTAATGCCACAGAAATATACACTTAAAACGGTTAAAATAATTCACTGTTTTTAGCTGTGACTTATAGGAGAATCAGTAGATGAACTCTTCTTGGTTAACGGCAGTTAAGACGCAAAGCTCAAAATTTTGCCTCCTGGTCATGGCATGTTTAGTGATATCCCAGCATCTAAATTAATTAATTAATTAATTAATCAATCAATTAATTAAAAGAGTGGGGTGGAGGGGACACACCTGAGTGGCTCAGCCAATTAAGCACCTGACTGTTGATTTTGACTCAGGTCACGATCTCGAGGTTCATGAGATCAAACACCAATGCCAGGCTCTGCGCTGACAGCATAGAGCCTGCTTGGGATTCTCTCTCTCTCACCCTCTCTCTCTGCCCCTCCCCCACTCGGGGGCACACGTGTGCATGTGCGTGCACGTGCGCACGCTCTCTCTCTCTCTCAAAATAAATAAATAAACATTTTTGAAAACCCAGAATTCTATTTCTGGTATCTTCACCTTCTTAAATGCTTCCGGTTAGGAAGTCTATCGATTATTCCATTTATTATAGTTTTATCATTGTTACATTTCATTCCAAGCCAGAAAACCATGCACTGCAGATGAAAGTATTTCTTGGGTTTCGTTTGGTTTTGCCTGGGGACTTGGGGAGCGGGAAGAAGGAGGAGAAGTATGTGGATGTTTATCTAATTGGGCCATTTTTTAGGGAAAATATACAGATACGTGCTATTTATAGTATCTGGTGCCACACCGTACCCAGCTTTGTAATTAGCTCCACAAAGAAAACAGTTCACCTTACAACAAAATGCCTGATTCTGAGCCTGCCCCCAGAGAGTCCTGATCGTTGCCGAGGGTTTAGGAAGACTCCTCTATGCTCCAGAGTACAAACACCACGCTGACATACTCCTGCCTCAACCTGGCTCACAGGATTGCAGCCCTAAGACACCATCCCACATCTCTGAGTATTTACTCCTGCGTAAGTAGGCCGCTTCCCTCTGAGGTGACTCAGTCAAGCTCACCTGCAGCCGTAAAACCAGGGAGACCCTGAGCGTCACCCCTCCCCACAAATGTCCTCACAATTACTTTCAAGACCACTTTCTTTTTGAGCAAAACAATCCTTTATTCACAAAAGGGCAGTTCACAGCTTGGATTCCCTAGGCCTATACCTAGCAATTAATGGGTAACATTTACTGAGTACTTCCTATACGCCAGGCATTGTGCAAACCACTTTACGTGGGCAATCCCATTTCAGCCAGGCACAGCCTCTGGGGTTGGGGGCTATCATTATGTCCATGTTATTGAGAAGAAAAATGGAGCTTTAGCATAGCTGGTATTAACAGATATGACCCTTGCGTCCCCAACCATCCTTCCCCCACACCGTGTTGCAAACGAGTTAGTAAAGGAAGTCAAAGAATATCTGACATTCTAAACAACCTAGCGCAAGCCATATTCTCCCCACAAATAAATGCCTATACTGTATCATTAAGGTGTCAATTTCCCTGTTTTGCACTGAAATAACATCATGTCTGTGTAGGAGCACTGGTTATCACATGCTGACAAAAAGTTTAAATCGGGTGTTAGTAAAAAATAGAGGGTATGTGAACCAGTTCTTAGTAAATTCAGCCTGTTTCAAAGACCTATTTCTTCAGGCTACAGCCTCCTGTGTTAGAGAATATTTTTCCAAAAGAGACAAGCTTTTCTAGAGTGGTCAAATGCCTAACTTACAATTTGGGAACTCCAAATACGAACACCCTTGGTTCAGTTAACAAGGAAGGAAATCCGGTAGAGAAAAAAAAAAAAGAAAGTTAAGGAAGAGTAACAAGAAATGGTAGGCAGATAAGCAAAACACTGCAAACATGTCAGGAGTTTAAGCAAAATTATTTATCTGGAGTTCTCATGTGGGGCGGGGGCAAGGGCAAAAACACCAACTGGGTACAGAAGGCCAAAGTATACGCAGCTGTGTTTTCTGGTGTCATCAGTTCATAGACCCTCTTCATAGCGAGGAAAGTTGTCTAAACGGGACGGAAACGTCCCCTGTCCAACCCACAGATGTGTGCGATGAAGGACTAAGGGACTGGAAGTTCAGGTCATTCTCGTCATGCCAACGATTCTTCAAGACCGGGGCAACTGACCTGACGTCCCTGGACTTGGGTTTCTCTTCTGGAATGCAGAAATACACATCACTAGTAACAAAACCTGTTTTGTTGGCTTCGAGGACCATGCGAGGTTTTAGATGTGAAGACGCCTGGGTAAAACTGTTTAGGTCACTACAAAGGCAACATACTATCTTTGCTGTTGTCAGTGTATGGTGGAGTGAACTGCAAGCTGATTGAATGCATTCAACTTTGCTGAAACAGTAAAAAGGAAGAAGACACATGGAAGATGAGGGACTCCCCTAAGTGTTGATTGATTTATATTATTAATGGAGCCCATCGGCAATACTCAAAAATCAATTTATTCGTGGCCCTGGAATATTTTTATGATATGCCTCCAGGTGTGCTTAGATTTGACTTCTAAAATTGATCGTTACCCCACTGAAGGCAGAAGGAAGTGGTCCAGGAGCATGCGATTATCCTGTTCCCACTATCCACCTAGGGTTAAAAATGAGCCAGCATGACTCCCTCAAGTGGGCACGCCACGCAGATAAGAAGAAGGTGAATGTCCCCGACTATATAATAATAGATCAAAATTAAACAGCAAGACAGTTATTAGTTATCGGGTCCTATTTATACTTCTGTTCTTTGGTTTCCTTGAACTTAACTCTCTCCAATTAGTGTCTATCAGTAGAGGAGACTTACTTGAATTTCCATCCTTTTTATTTCTAAATAGAGAACATTTAGTTAACAAATAAATATCTTTCACAACAGAATTGAAAGTAGACCTTGAACTCATTAATTTGAAATCCTTCAGATGAGGAAAGTAGCCTCTGTCTACTCTTTAGCCATGGGAGGAACCTATATAATGAATGAATGGATGAATGAATGAATGAATGAATAAATAAATAAATAAATAAATAAATAAATAAATACCTATTTGGAGCATCGAGCCAATTCACAGATTTGGCTCTGTCCCAGGATGGGTACCCCATGATGAAGAATGCACTTTTCATGTTACTCTATAAAAAGCAAAAACTTTAGCCTAATTTGCTATGAATGAACATGATTGTTTTCAACTTCTCATTACTCTGAGTAAAATACGGTAACTGGACCTACCCTTTTTATAATAAGATCCCTAGCATTGGCTTTGATTAAAATTGTACTGAATTTATATAAATTCTAAACACAAAAGACTCCTTTGTAAAACTACCAAACTCAGATGCTGAGCAGATTATGAATGAATGAATTATGTGAATGAATGAGTCTTTCATAAGGTTAAAGGGTACCCACGTCATTTGTGAATCAAACACTTTGTGTGAATAAAGGCTTGTGAGTACGTACATTTTGGACAGGCATAAAATATTTTTATTCATAAAGACTTATACTGTAAAAATAATTAATTACTCAGATCTTAAAGATGGAGAAGACAGGATCTTCTGAAGCAGGAATTTAAGAGTATTTGACTCTAAAACAAAGGCCTGAGAACTCATTACTGACAGATTAGGTTGTTACCACTGATCGCAAGGATTTTTGCTAACTATCCCCAGAGTTTGGACGGATATAAGTGGAATCATCCAGACAAAATGACTTCCTGGGATGAGCTGACCTTTGGGTAAACAGGCCTGGAAACATGCCGAAGGGACTGCAGAACAGCAAACACATACACAGTGTGCGGAAGGGGAGCGCCAACTCTTCTCCAGAATGCCTCACATTGTTTCCTTTGCTCCACAAGTAAAATCCACCTAGCTGAAATCATGCTTGTTGCATGTGAATAAAGGGAGTCATGGGATAAAGTAGGTGTTCCGAGATTAATCTGTCAGCAGTGGGACTGATGGGCTGACAGAGAGAGACAAGAGGTAATGACAAGAACACAATACAGAGAGAGGAGGAGGAATGCATTCAAGGGAGAAACGTCAAGACTTAATAAGTGACTATTTATAGAGAGAAGATGAAGGAGAGAAAAGAGTCAAAGATGACTCCCCAGGTTCACTGTCAGATGGCTTGAAAAACAGCAGTGCCACTGGGGAAAAGGAGGAAGGCAGATGGACAGCTCTCTTCCCGACTGACCTGACTCTCAGATTGGGTGATGACACCAAGCCCAGGCAACTGCATCAAGCAATTAAATGGTCCTGGTTTACTGCCTGGCTCCAGAGAGAAGGACAGTGGCCTACTCTGTTAACAAAGCCTGAGAATAAGTGAGAGACTGACATTACTACAATAAAACCTTGGATTGCGGGTAACTTATTCTGCTAGTGTTCAGCAAGACGAGCAAACATTTCTAATAAATTTTAACTTGATAAACAAGAGATGTCTCGCAATGCGAGTAGTATGTGACGCCGAATGTCACACGACCCCAACTGAGCCAACGGTTCCTCTTTGCCTTCCTCTCTCGCTACGGGATTGTGGATGATCATCAATGCAATGTCATATTTCCTCGAAATCCTGAAAAGGAGGCAAAAGCAAGTGTCATTGGATAGGTTCCTTGTTAAAGTTGCACAAAAAGAAACAGATTCCAATGAGCCAATAGATAGCAGTGATTCCATTATGATAGTGAAAGTCGTCCTACACAACAACCCTCGTCTCTCGTCTCCCTCACACCAGTCACGAAGATTTTCAAAGATAAGTGCAGGTTAATTTTTTTATGTATTTTGTGTTTCCTTTATTATTGTGTATTATATTACAGTATTGTAATCATTTTTATATGACTATTTTTGGGTTGTGGAATGAATCATCTGAGTTTCTGTTATTTCTCATGGGGAAATTCACTTTGATATGCAAGTGCTTTGGATTACAAGCATGTTTCTGGAACGAATTATGCTCACAAACCAATGTTTTACTATAGTTACATAGTTAGCAGGAATAAGTCAACCCCTATGCAGAAAGAGCAGGAAACATTACCTAGAAACACATACTGAAGCAAGACTTTGAACGGCACAGCTCAGCACAGACTGCTGAAAGGCACAGTGACCATCAAATCAATCCAGGGTGAAGTGATCAAATACAGTCCAGACTACATGGGACCAAAGGATCAAAGAAACATCTCTAGGGCCCAAGCAAGAATCAGAAACGAGGAAGGCTGGGTGTTCAGCAGCAAGCAGTGGGGAGACTGAAGTCAACAGCGTGTGCTAACCCCATGTAAAGAGGAGTGACTCCCACCCAAGACAATTGTCCCAATCTTCTGATTCTTCAAGAGAATCACCCCACCCCATCTTCTACCATATACACTATTTCTTCCTCAAGCATTGGTCAATCCCTGACATCTTTGTGTCACTGTTGCTGGTGCTGCCCTTGCTATGTTTATGGTCTATCTTCTGCCACCAGAAGGTGAATTCCCTGAGGAGCCACAGAACTGACACTCAATCAACATTCCACCGATAACGTGCTCACCTCCTGACTTTGCAGGGCTTCACCATCTCAGTTGGAATATCCAAACCCCTTGACTTTCACACTCAACCACTGACTGCTCCCATGGACCCTAGTCTCTCTCCCGCATGCGCTTTGTGAAGAATAAGACATGGGTTCAAATCCTGGCTCTGTCTGCTACTGACTAGCTGTTTGTTCTTTACAAAGACACTAACTATATATCTCAACTGCAAAAAAAAAAAAAAAAAGAAAAAGAAAACAGTTGAAAACAACTGGAAGAAACACACACACACACACAAAATTGTTAACTTGTGATTTGTCTTCTCATAAGTAAATACATTTGCACCTGATTTTTGATAAATAAATAAGTTTATTTATTTCACTGTGAAGGAAATAAATACTGCCACATCTATAAGCATGTACATTACTGGGTTTTTAGAGGAATTAGTGAGTTTCTTTTTAATTGACTACAAACAGGGGCACCTGGGTGGCTTAGTCGGTTAAGCGGCCGACTTCGGCTCAGGTCATGATCTCACAGTCCGTGAGTTCGAGCCCCGCGTCAGGCTCTGTGCTGACCGTTCAGAGCCTGGAGCCTGTTTCGGATTCTGTGTCTCCCTCTCCCTCTGACCTTCCCCCGTTCATGCTCTCTCTCTGTCTCAAAAATAAATAAACGTTAAAAAAAAATTTAAAAAAAAAGATAATTGACTACAAACATAACACTAATGCCTAATGATTTTGAATTTCCCACACTTGGGTTTCCCCTTCTTTTTTTTTTTTTTTATTTAAATGTTTTTATTTATTTTTAAGACAGAGAGAGATAGAGCATGCGTGGGGAAGGGCAGAGAGAGAGGGAGACACAGAATCTGAAGCAGGCTCCAGGCTTTAAGCCATCAGCACAGAACCTGACACGGGGCTTGAACTCACGGACTGCGAGATCATGACCTGAGCCGAAGTCCAATGCTTAACCAACTGAGCCACCCAGGTGCCCCGGTTTCCCCTTCTTACACCCACTGCACCAAACTCCCCACTGCCTCCAAACAGGCCAGAGCCTTTGCCTGCTGACTCTGTAGGTGTCCTTCACCCTCCACCCTCCACCCCCTCTCCACCTCCTGAAAACTTACCTCCTAACTGCTCCTTAGGGCCAGCTCAATTGTTTCTTCCTCCATGAGGTTTTCTTGGACTTTCCTGGGTGCCCACAGATTTTTGTTCTTACAACTGGCAACTGCACTGACACGAACCACTCACCACCAACTGCCTTGTTTCTGATGCCCATTCAATTATGAGCAATGGTAGGGACTGGGCGTTACTCTTTGCCACTTCTCTCAGAGTCTAGCATGGTGCCTGATCCCTAACAGGTACTCAAGGGGCACTTTGGTGTCTCAGTCAATTAAACATCCGACTCTTGGTTTTGGCTCAGGTTATCATCTCCCGATTCATGGGTACGAGCCCTGCGTCAGGTTCTGCGCTAACGGTGCAGAGCCTACTTAAGATTCTCTCCCTCTCTCTCTGCCCCTCCCCTGCTTGTGCTTGCTTGCTCGCTCTCTCTTTCTCTCTCTCAAAAATAAATAAACACTTAAAAAAAAGAGTTACTCAATAAATGTTTGCTGAACCAAGCAGAACTGAATGTCTAACAGATGTAAATCTGATTTATTGGAAACCATGAGTGGATACACCTCTTGTTCCACCATTGAGAACTAACCCACAGCAATAACAAAAACTACCACGTGGTCAGCTCTTGATTATCCACATTAATGGTTAATAATGGGTGACAGTGATAGGGATGATCTAAGAACTGTTGACATAGATAATTTCACTCTTTTAGGTAACGTAAATATATAGCAAGTGTGATTTATCCAGCACTAAAAACTCAAGATCAAAATTATCTCTCCACTGATATGTCACTATGCCAAAAATTCTCAACAGTAACATGAGGACCTTTTGAATTCCAATTCGATTATGACATGAAATTTCACAGAAAGCACTGTACTCTTTCTATCATATGAGTGTCCAATCCTCAATTCATTCAACAGCTATTTAGTGACAGCCTACAACATGCCAGGAATTACATACAAAACCATTACAAGCCTGAATTTTATATACTACGATTTTGTAATAGCTGCTTAGGAACACCTGGAAAACCGGGATAGAACGGTGAGGCCAGCACAAAAGTTTGTAATATCATATAACCTAACGGTCACCGCTGTACCAATTCTGCGAAAGGACCCTGTAACTCATTCTGCTGTCCCACACCAAGCACAAGGGAGCACCTGGCTTCTGGATGGTGAGGAAATGTGGAACCAGCCTTGTTCTGCATTAGAGTGGGATGTAATAACGATCATCATGATCTAAACTCATTTAAACATCTCTCTTCTCTCTCTTCAATCTGGGGTGGTGGAGAGTAGATCTGATAAGGAGAACAACTTTTGTTTCTCTGAACTGCTGCTAGACTTTTTACAGTGTAAGAGCCCTGCTCCCACCCAGAGTCCAGACATTTAGATAAGGACTCGAGTGTAGGATTCCCAACTGGCAATGCGGACGGAATATGGGCAGAGTTTGTATCCCATACAATTACTCTGAGCCGCAAATGGCTTATGAACTTCCTCTCCCAGACTGCTCAGTCTCTCTAGGAAGGAACCACTACTCGCTAGTGGTCTGTGGAGTTGCTTTGTGCAGCTCTGTATTATTGCTCCTGCCAGGTACTGTCTCGAGTCCCCACCCTAAATTGAGAGTGCTGTGCAAGGTCAGACTCTGCCGCAGAGAACAACCAGCAGAACTCAGTCTGAGGTGGATGGGTTTCCCATTAGTCTCTAAACGAGACCCCACTGTGTGTTGGGTCTGGAGATGATGGGCTATGATTATATGCAAAAGTTCAGCGTTGAGCCAAGGTGAGATAACTAAGGATGATCCTTCAGGCAGGGACCAGCTATCAGGTCCTAGGAACTAAGGAGAGTTTCCCTAGGTCAGTGCCAAAAGGGGAGGCAGGCTGCTGGGCCCAGTGCATCTGTAATCAGGACCACGTGCCGAGCTTGGGAAACCAGCCCTATCCCGTGACATCTCTACCAGGGGCGTCATGGCAGCCGGGTGAGCAAACACTGCCAAGGCAAGCTTCTTCTACATTGCTTCTACATTCCTGGCTGCTGTCACAGATTGTCCCCAACTCCCTGGGATACCAGAAGTCCCACCCCTGCCATGGTGCAGCAAAAAACAAATTCTCAATTAAGTAGGGCTCCCAAGCATCTGGCACCAGTCCCTCCCAAGTTCCCAGAAGAGGTCAGATTCTTGTAAGACCCCTGCTCAAATGGCTTAGGTTTTACTTAGCACAGTGGCATACATATATGCCTAATCACTAATGCTATGTTCTTGGGGCTTGGGGGCTTTCCCCAGTACACTGGCTAACATTTCACTAGTGGAGGTGGACCCCAACTCCTTGGAAGTTGACTGGGATACCCTAGCAAAGGAGGCAGCAGCCTATGAGCCAGGGGAAAAAATAACCTCTGTCCCAGGTGTCCCCTGTTATTACCCATCATGCCAAAACATTGAATGACAATCAGCATGAATGAAAAACAGAGACACCTAACTATACCATGATACAAATGAAACATTTTCTAGAAAAATTTGCCCAAAGGAAGGAGAAGAAGGGCACTGATTGGCTCTTATGAGTCTTTGGAACTGGCCACAAGCTTTTGCCTACAGCAGCTGAGATGCACCAGCTGGCTAGACTGGTCAAAGACCCCAAAATTCATAATTTGTTTAAAAATCCCAAAGTAGTGAGGGCCCTTAGAGACACCTTAAAGGAGCCCCCAGATTTTTCACCACAGCAAGGGCACTCCCAAATGCATTAAGCCACCAGGAGAGGAGACACAAATGAAACAAAAAAAAAGGGGGGGGGGATGGGTTCTGAGGAAGAGACCACCCCACACCTCCAGAGTCCACAGGAATAAGGAGGAAGACACTGCCTCTCCCGACTTGGATTTTTATAGCTTGGCATGGGGCCCATCTGCCTGTTGCGTTATCACCAAGTTTAGGGTCACTACAAGTAGGCAACTCTAGAGGAAGCGCACCTCCTCTTATGTCAAATTGGGATGGGTTGATGGGTATATCATTTTGCTGAGTATCATGGTCTCACGGGCTCCCTGACCATTTCCAACCCAGAGGAGATGCCCTTAGGGCCATAATCTAAGTTCTTCTTAAACGGCAACCCCCCCCCCCCGCCACCAGGCATAAGAACATGCTATTACAACTCACAGAAATGTCAGACACAATACAACAGGCTTTAGACTGCTTCAGTGCTGTAGCAAAACATGAAAAAGAATTTTCCTGAAGCCCAAAACTTGTTTGCTAGTAAAGGTGAACAGAACCCACTGCTCCCTCAGCCAGGAAGCCAATGGAGGAGCTCTAGGGGATTTGGGGGTTCCTGGGACTCTTTTCAGTCCTCACCGACAGGTAGTGCCTTGACCCATCCCCCTCCCTCTTGAGATGACCATCAGGCCTCGCTGTATTGGCCACTCTACTCCAGAGATCACCAATCACAGTCCCTGATGACTTAGTCTCTGCACAGCCCAAAAATAAGTTAGAAGCCTTTGCTCGGGCACTGAGGGCACTTCAAGGGACTGTGGGCCGTCCCCTACAAACCCCAATGAGGGCAGATGCCATCGCCCCTCAGAACGCTTCAGGCCCAGTGGCAGGATCCAGGGTCCCATACCCTCATCTCTGAGAGGGGCTGCCAATGCCCCTGCCCTAGGCACCCTGAACTTGTCCCTCCTCTGGGGACTTCCCTAATTATCCATTATGACACACATACCAGACATTTTACCACTTTCATTGACATTGGAGCCCAAATTATAGTGCTGCTCAGGAATCCCTCCAAACATAAGCCAGGGACAAGGAGTAACAGGATAGTACAAGGTATTCGTTTTCTATTGGATGTCACTACTGGAACAATATTTATGAAAAATCTTTTAGTGGCGATGGCCCCTTTGGCTCTACCCTTTCCTGTTACAGGTGTGGTTGCCTTGACATGCCATTGTGCCATCTGGAACAAACCCAAATTCTTGATCTTTCTAGTGGGAGCTGTATACCGGAGTCCATATGACTGCTAGTTCCCAATTAAGATGTTAAATGCCCCCCAAATATCTCTTGTGACAGGGGACAGAGGGACAGCAGTCTATAATTCAAGATTTATTAAAGGAGGAAGTCATTAAACACACCATTTCTCCTTTCAATTCTCCCATCTGGCTGATATTAAAGCCCACTACTAATGAGTGGTGTCTTACAGCCAACTACTGAAATTTAAATGCTCAGGCGCCCCCTGTTATGAGAGCTCAGGCTCCCATTCTCAATATTTTCCAGTTAACTGAGGACATCCAGAGGGCTCCAGGGCACTACTTTGCCATGATGGATCTAGCTAATACGTTGTGTTCAGTATCGGTCACTGAGGAGTCCCAATGGCATTTCACCTTCACGTTTGAAGGCACCCAAAATACCTTCACCTGGCTGCCTATGGGCTATCTTAACAGCTGGCTATTGCCCACAGTCTTGGCCAGCAAGACCTGAATACCCTCACAGTGTCACTTGCACCACCTGGTGTTGTAATGATGACATTTTAATGTAGGGCCCATCGGAGGATGGGGTGGGAGAGGCCCCAACACAGCTGGTGACCCACCCACACCATAGAGGGTAGGCTACTGCCCCACATAAAATTCAAGGACAAGCCACAACTGTTTAATTTTTGAGTATTAACTGGTCCTCCAAATGCCGAGAAATTTCCTTTGTGGTTAAATGTGAGTTAGTAACTCCTCAGCTCTCCATCATACTATGGCAAGTCCAACGTGTCTTATCATATTTTGGAGACAACACATCATTCTTAAACCCATTTATGCAGTTACATGCAAATCCCCCACATTTACTGGGGAGAGACTCAACAACAGCCTTACCGCTGGCACAAAGATCAATTCATCAGTTGACCCTCAGATCCCCACAGCTCCTCCTTCTGGGTTGAGGCACTGGCCACCATGGACTATGCACCTTGGAGTCTATCTATGAACTAAATACAGCTCCTCCTGGCTGCCTTACGGGCTTCTGCACCTTATGGCTGCCTTCCACAGGCACCCACTACACCCCCTTAGAACATCAAATTCTGGACGCTTGTTGGGCTTTGATAGAAACAGAGGCTTTCCAAGGAGAGAATCATGAAAGCAGCAAGGGAAAAAAAGTCCTTAACCTACAAGGGAAGACAGATCAGGTTTGCAGCAGACCTATCCACAGAAACTTGGCAGGCCAGAAAGGAGTGGCAGGATATATTCAATGTGCTGAATCAGAAAAGTATGCAGCCAAGAACTCTTTATCCAGCAAGGCTGTCATTCAAAATAGAAGGAGAGATAAAAAGTTTTCCAGACAAACAAAAATTAAAGGAGTTTGTGACCACTAAACTAGCCCTGCAAGAAATTTTAAGGTGGACTCTCTGGGGGAAGAAAAAATGAATAAATAAATAAATAAACAAATAAACACCAAAAGCAACAAAGATTAGGAAGGACCACAGAACACCACCAGAAACTCCCACTCTACAAGCAACAGAATGGCAATAAATTGATATCTTTCAGTACTCACTCTAAATGTCAATGGGCTAAATGTTCCAATCAAAAGACATAGGGTAACAGGATGAATAAGAAAACAAGATCCATCTATATGCTGTTTACAAGAGACCCACTTTAGACCTAAAGACACCTTCAGATTGTCAGTAAGGGGATGGGGAACCATCTATCATGCTAATGGTCGCCAAAAGAAAGCCAGAGTAGCCACACTTATATCAGACAATCTAGATTTTAAAATAAATACTGTATCAAGATATGAAGAAGGGCATTATATCATAATTAAGCGGTCTATCCACCAAGAAGACCTAACAATTGTAAACATTTATGCACCAAATGTGGCAGCACCCAAATATATAAATCAATTAATCACAAACATAAAGAAACTCATTGGTAGTAATACCATAATAGTAGGAGACTTCAACACCTCACTCACAGCAATGGACAGATCATCTAATCAAAAAATCAACAAGGAAACAATGGCTTTGAATGACACACTGGACCAGATGGACTTAAAAGATATATTCAGAATGTTCATCCTAAAGCAGCAGAATATACATTCTTCTCCAGTGTACATGGAACGTTCTCCAGAATAGACCACATACTGGGACACAAATCAGCTCTCAGCAAGTACAAAAAGATCAAGATCATACCATGCATACTTTCAGACCACAACATTATGAAACTCGAAATCAACCACAAGAAAAAATTTGGAAAGGTAACAAATACCTGGAGACTAAAGAACATCCTACTAAGGAATGAATGGGCCAACCAAGAAGTTAAAGAGGAAATTAAAAAGTATACGGAAGCCAATGAAAATGATAACACCAACACCCAAAACCTCTGGGATGCAGCAAAGGTGGTCATAAGAGGAAAGTATATAGCAATCCAGGCCTTCCTAAAGAAGGAAGAAAGATCTCAGATACACAACCTAACCTTAAGCCTTAAGGAGCTGGAAAAAGAACAGCAAATAAAACAAAACCAGCAGAAGACAGGAAATAATAAAGATTAGAGCAGAAATTAATGCTATCGAAACAAAAAAAAAAAAAAAAAAAACAGTAGAACAGATCAATGAAACCAGAATCTGGTTCTTTGAAAGAATTAACAAAATTGATAAACCACTAGGCAGTTTGATCAAAAAGAAAAAGGAAAGGACCCAAATAAGTAAAATCAAGAATGAAAGAGGAGAGATCACAACCAACACAGCAGAAATAAAAACAATAATAAGAGAATATTATGAGCAATTATATGCCAATAAAATGGGCAATCTGGAAGAAATGGACAAATTCCTAGAAACATGTACACTACCAAAACTGAAACAGGAAGAAATAGAAAATTTGAACAGACCCGTACCCAGTAAAGAAATCAAATTAGCAATCAAAAATCTCCCAAAAAACAACAGTCCAGGGCCAGATGGCTTTCCATGGGAATTCTACCAAACATTAAAGAAAGAGTTAACACCTATTCTCTTGAGCTGTTCCAAAAAATAGAAATGGAAGGAAAACTTTCAAACTCTTTCCATGAGGCCAGCATTACCTTGATTTCAAACCAGACAGAGACCCCACTAAAAAGAACTATAGACCAATTTCCCTGTTGAACATGCATGTGAATATCCTCAACAAGATATTAGCCAACCAGATCCAACAATACACTAAAAAAATTATTCACCACGACCAAGTGGGATTTTATACCTGGGATGCAGGACTAGTTCAATATCCACAAAACAATTAACGTGATTCATCACATCAATAAAAGAAAGGACAAGAACCATATGATCCTCTCAATAGATGCAGAGAAAGCATTTGACAAAATACAGCATCCTTTCTTGATGAAAAACCCTCAAGAAAGTAGGGATAGAGGGATCATACCTCAAGATCATAAAAGCCATATATGAACAACCCAATGCTAATATCATCCTCAACGGGGAAAAACTGTGAGCTTTCCCCCTAAGATCAAGAACAAGACAGGGATGTCCAATCTCACCACTGTTATTCAACATAGTATTGGAATCTTAGCCTCAGCAATCAGACAACACAAAGAAATAAAAGGCATCCAAATCGGCCAGGAGGAGGTCAAACTTTCACTCTTCGCAGATGACATGATACTCTATATGGAAAACCCAAAATATTCCACCAAAAAACTGCTAGAACGGACTCATGAATTCAGCAAAGTTGCAGGTTATAAAATTAATGCACAGAAATCGGTTGCATTTGTATTCACCAACAATGAAGCAACAGAAAAAGAAATCAAGGAATCAATCCCATTTACAATTGTACCAAAAACCATAAAATACCTAGGAATAAATCTAACCAAAGAGGTGA
The DNA here is from genome assembly GCF_014898765.1 of Herpailurus yagouaroundi. NCBI lineage: Eukaryota > Metazoa > Chordata > Mammalia > Carnivora > Felidae > Herpailurus > Herpailurus yagouaroundi. The sequence continues at coordinate 84,975,824 of NW_024412395.1, read as the reverse complement.
AAAACCTATACACTGAAAACTATAGAAAGCTTATGAAATAAATTGAAGAAGACACACACAAAAAATGGAAAAAGATTCCATACTCCTAGATAGGAAGAAAAAATATTGTTAAAATGTCAATACTACCCAAAGCAATCTACATATTCAATGCAATTCCTAACAAGATAACATGAGTATTCTTCACAGAGCTAGAACAAACAATCCTAAAATTTGTATGGAACCAGAAAAGACCCTGAATAACCAAAGAAATCTTGAAAAAGAAAAACAAAGCAGGAGGCATCACAATCCCGGATGTCAAGCTATACTACAAAGCTGTAATCATCAAGACAGTATGGCACTGGCACAAGAACAGACACTCAGATCAATGGAACAGAATAGAGAACCCAGAAATGGACACACAAACGGAGGGCCAACTAATCTTTGACAAAGCAGGAAAGAATATCCAATGGAATAAAGACAGTCTCTTCAGCAAGTGGTGCTGGGAAAACTGGACAGCAACATGCAGAAGAATGAACCTGGACCATTTTCTTACACCAGACACAAAAATAAACTCAAAATGGATGAAAGACCTAAATGTAAGACAAGAAGCCATCAAAATCCTCGAGGAGAAAGCAGGCAAAAACCTCTTTGATCTTGGCCGAGCAACTTCTTACTCAACACGTCTCTGGAGGCAAGGGAAACAAAAGCAAAAATGAACTGTTGGGACCTCATCAAAATAAAAAGCTTCTGCACAGCGAAGGAAACAATCAGCAAAACTAAAGGGCAACCGACAGAATGGGAGAAGATATTTGCAAATGACATATCAGATAAAGGGTTAGTATCCAAAATCTAGAAAGAACTTATCAAACTCAACACCCAAAACAAACAAATAATCCAGTGAAGAAATGGGCAAAAGACATGAACAGACACTTCTCCAAAGAAGACATCCAGATGGCCAACCAACACATGAAAAAATGCTCAACCTCACTCACCATCAGGGAAATACAAATCAAACCAGAATGAGATACCACCTAACACCTGTCAGAATGGCTAACATTAACAACTCAGGCAACAACAGATGTTGATGAGGATGAGGAAAAAAAGGCTCTCTTTTGCATTGTTGGTGGGAATGCAAGGGGTGCAGCCACTCTGGAAAACAGTATGGAGGTTCCTCAAAAATAAAAATAGAACTACCTTATGACCCAGCAATTGCACTACTAGGTATTTATCCAAGGGATATAGGTGTGTTGTTTCAAAGGGACACATGTACCCCAATGTTTACAGCAGCACTATTAACAATAGCCAAAGTATGGAAACAGCCCAAATGTCCATTGATGGATGAATGGATAAAGAAGATGTGGTATGTATATACACAATGGAGTATTACTCGGCAATCAAAAAGAATGAAATCTGGCCATTTGCAACTACATGGATGGAACTGGAGGGTGTTATGCTAAGCGAAATTAGTCAGAGAAAGACAAAAATCATATGACTTCACTCATATGAGGACTTTAAGAGACAAAACAGATGAACATAAGGGAAGGGAGGAAAAATAATACAAAAGCAGGGAGGGGGACAAAACATTAAGAGACTTTTAAATATGGGGAAGAAACAGAGGGTTATGGGAGGGGTTGTGGGAAGGGGGATGGGCTAAATGGGTAAGGGGCATTAAGGAATCTATTCCTGAAATCATTGTTGCACTATACGCTAACTAATTTGGATGTAAATTTTAAAAAATTAAATTAAAAAACAAAGGAAAGAAACAGAGGCTTTTGTGGGAATGGAGCCTATTGTCCTTTATACCCACATTACCATTATGACATGGACAAGGGATGCCTCCCAATGGAGGCTCACACAGCTATAAACGCCTCTCTGCTAAAACGGGAATGGTTCCTTCAGAAACAGATTAAACCTGATGTGACGGGTCTTTCCAAATTACAGGAGGATGTGACTTCCCCATTCCTCAGTCCTCTCGGTCCCCTTGAAGAACTGATGGACAGTGTGTTCATTGCCTTAGTCCCTGGTGACCTGGGATAACCCCAGGGAAGAGCTGATGGAATGAGAAGGGGAGTCTGTGTATTTCCCCAATGGCAGCGCCACCACTGTACCCAGTGGGGCCTTCTGGAGAACAACATACTATCCTGCCAGCAGCACCACACTTACCAAAGATGGCCAATCGGGTCAGCTCAGCTCGCTGAGCTTGTAGCAGTACAAATGGCTGTGCAGAGCGCCATTGCCCATGACAAGCCTCTTGTCCATATTTTTACTGACTCATGGGAGGTTGCTAATGGACTGGAGTTTTGATCAGGCCAATGGCAGCAGGACAATTTTCCCATTCAAGGCCATCCCATTGGGGGTGCCCCAACTTGAAGGGACATTGGCCAGGCACTAGTCATAATTGAGGTTACCCACTTCCAGCACATTCAAAGGCTATCACTCCAGGGGCTGTCTTTAACTGAAAGGTGGATGCCCTGGCTAGGTCACTACCAGTTGGAGCTCAGCCACCAACTCTTTACCAGTGAGTCCACCGGCTCCACTTGCTCCACCCACCATCACCAAACTACAGCCCCTCTCCGCCCCCCAACCCCCGCCCACACACACACATGCATCAGTCAATTGTTGGCTCCACCATTCTGACCTTTCTTAGTCACCACTTCCATGCTCCTTATTCCCTGGCCAAAGGGTCCCTTATCTCTTCAGGTCATGGGGGAGCTGCTGCCACAATGACCTGGGCCCACCAGAGGGCATTCTGCTTGTTCTGAATTGCAGATTATGCTCCTAAACCAAAGACTGCACACTGCCCTGTCATGCTGCAGTTCTGGAAGGGGACCACTCTCTTCGCCTCTGGGGGTTAATTTCATAGGGCCATTCCCTCTGTCAGCAGGCACTATCCACTTGACAATTAGCGTATGGATAGTTCTACTGGCCTACTGCTTGCTACACCTCTCTGTAGAGGTGGCAGGTAATCTCTTTCTTTTCTAAGTACATCCTGTCCCTGTTTGGCCCTCCAGACATCACTGACTCAGATCAAGGATCTCATTTTATTGCCCATATAACACCGCACTGGGCTCTCCTACAGGGTATCCAGTGGTACTTTCATCTCCCAAGTTGCCCCTTAAGTTACAGGGTAGTAATTGGACTCCTAAATGGACTTTCTGGCTGCCAGGGCACTTACCACTTTAAACTCTAGGCCATACGGCCAGCATGGTCATCATACCAACTGGGCTCACCAGGCCATGCTGCCTGTGACTGTGATCGTGGGGGAATTTGATGCCTTCATCTTACAGGACAATATTACCTACATTTTTCCCAACAGTTCTGAGTCCCGTCACAGACTTAAAATGTTGATCATCTCACCTTCCAAAATTCCTTGGCAACCCAATCAGGGGCAAGGGGGCTATGACCCCCTGGTCATAGTTAGTCCTGGCCCATAAGAACATCGACCTGCTGTGCTGCTGTTGGAGCACACTTACCTGCTTGACATGCAAATTCCGCCTGAAATTCCAAGGTATGGTGGCTTTAGTGGAGGGCTGCTTTCTCCTAACCATACCTCCCCAAAGGAGGTGGAAATACTTGCACCAAGACCCACTAAAGGGATGGCGTGGAGCTCTAAAAGGGATGGGGTGGAGGCACTCAGGCTGGTTGACACCAGCATGAGGACATGACAGCATGGCGATACAATTACACCACTTGGCCCTACCCCGCTTTGGAGGAGGCTACCAATGAACTGTTGACCCACAACAACCCCTTAATAAATCTTCACATGGGGCAGTCAGTGGGGAGGTGCAAAACTATAAAATACAGATGCTCACTGCTGCTGGCCTTACTCTGGGACTTGAGTGCCCTCCGGGTCATAGGGCTTCTCCTCAGCCCAGAGAAGCAACACTACAAAGTCGCCGGACCATAAAGCACTCACTCACAGTTGCATCCCAGCATGGAAGGACAGCACGTGTTGGAAGTCAGCCCTTAGAGGTGTGGCACCCAAAAGCCACCAGGTATGGATGTTAGCTTAAAGGCCACCAGCCCTGCTTACATGTTCACAGATATCCTGACCTCTGGGTACTGGCCATTACATTGCCCTAATTTCAACCCTAATTGGCTGATAGGCTTATGTAGTTCAGACTCATCTCTGGTAATAGATAGCCAAACATTAAATGGTTGGGACCATATAACTAAGTTTTCTTTAAACCAAGCTACACATGTGCCTCCAACCCTTACTACTTATGGATGGAGACCTCCTTGGAGAAGGGTACTGCCTAATTATTTACAAGGTGCACCCAACGACCCCTCAGATTTACTGAGAATTTGTGATACTAGTAAATGCTCCTGATGGTTCAAGCAAACCTTAATCTGGGCACCCCAAATCTCTGCAACCTTATTAGACCCCTTGATCCCTCAGTTCCCCTCCTGGGTAACTACCTGAGAGAGCCACCCCTCTCTCTGGGATGGCTCCCTCCACCGGTGGCAACGCTGGAGATGACAACACCCAAGCCCACAACGTCATGGGACACAACCTCATCCCAAACACCGCCTCTGCAACCTTCCACTATGGCAGAGATGACACCCAGAAAAGACACAGCAGACTTGGTTGAGGAACTGAACACCTGTTTATCTAAACTCCCTAGTGATGACCCCCTTGGGGGGTATTTTGCAGTTAACAACGTGTTTACCCCAGAACCTCCTGCTTACCACAATGCTGGCTGCTCAGGTGTGGGGTGGGACTCTGGCTGCCGAGCTGCTCTCTGCTGTGCCTATGAGTTTGGCAAGGCCAGGGTATGAGTCCATCTCACAACCTTATGGGAGCCCTTTTAAACACTTCACTCGGTTGCCTGCCTTCCCCACACCCATTAGATTGGCCCACATTATGCATCCTCCTGGGGCTCAGTGAATTTAACTTCCATTGAGAGGACCCCTTCCTGACTGCAGATCCTGCCACCACCGCAGCATCCCCTTCTACACCCGCTGGAAGGACCACAGTTATAGGGTCACCTCTCCACACCCCCCTGGGGGGACCCTCCCACACAGCCACTACTCAGAGCTCCTGTTCAAGCCCTCCAATATAGTCTTAATATATTTACACAATGGACAGAAATCAAGCTCATTTGGGGGGGGGGGGCTGCTGTAACTGCTGGGCATGTTACCGAGCTCAGCAAAGGCTATTTCCCAAGTTTCTACTCAGCTGATTTATTGACTCGGCCCCCATTTGCCCAACAGAAGGCACTCAACCGGTCCCTGCAGCTTGCCCGCAGCTCTCTGTGGTGCTCAACTGCTCCCATGCAGGACACTTTTCGAGACAGCATGTGGCACCTGCAGGAGTCTGTCCGCATGTGCCCTTTACAATCCTCCACATCTGCCCCAGGCACCGACACCACACGGATGAATGCAACCTGCACTTTGTCCCAAGGAGCACAGTCCCCATGGTCTTGGTTCTTTCCTCAACCTCCAATACATCTGCATCCCTGCTGGCCCCTGGGAAATCCTGTCTGTCTATATACGTGTACTATAGTCTCCCCAGGACTACCCTCACAAACCACTAAGCAGAACCCTCAGTCTGTCTTCCTGCCTCCCTCACATCAACAGTGTGCAGGGTTCATCCTCATTACGTCAGGTGCAGGCCTGCTACTATCTCTCATAGGGACTGGACAAGGCACTGCTGTATCAGGCACCCAAAAGTGAATTATTAAGGCACACACCCACTGGCCAGCAACTCCGGCTGAATACATTGGGCTGTTACACCAAACCCGAGTCTTTTTAAAGAAGTTTTTTTTTTTTAATGTTTATTTATTTATCTTTGAGAGAGACAGAGACACAGTGAGGGCAGGGGAGGGGCCAGAGGGAGAGAGGGAGACACAGAATCCAAAGCAGGTTCCAGGCTCTGAGCTGTCAGCACAGAGCCCGATGCGGGGCTCGAACCCATGCACCGTGAGACCGTGACCTGAGCCACAGTCAGATGCTTAAGCGACTGAGCCACCCAGGCGCCCCACCAAAACTTTGTTGTTAACGCAACAACAACATGATTCTTTAGCAGAGGTGGTTTTGTATAACCGTTTAGCTTCAGATTACTTATTGGCCGAGGAAGGAGGTATACACGCTGTAAACGGAATCACCTGCTGCATGTGTATTAGTAATTCTGGACAAATTCTGGGAAACTTACAAAAGATGGCCCAACAGGTACAAGTATTTCATAACCTCACCCAAGCGTTTTACCAAACAAATACCTTAACCTTATTCAAGGGCTTTATTTTCTTGGCTGGATCGCAACAAGAGAAGGGAATGGTTATGGACAGGATTTCAAACTGTCACGTGTCTACTGACATTTTGCTTTGTTCAAATGTTCATGGGTTACGTGACCAAAACTCTGCCCGTGCCTTTTAATATCTCCACCATCCTGGCAGTGCCTAAAATTTTTCCTAAAGATTAATTCCTAAGCAGCACAGGGTCAATTGTGATGAGAAAAACAACTTTTTTGTTGTTGTTTCTGAGCTGCTGCCTAAGCATTTTATAGCCTGATAACCCTGCTCACACCCAGAGTCTGGACATTTAGGTAAGAACTTGAGTTCAGGATTCCCACTCTCAGTTCCCGCTTTGGTTTTCCCAGGGCACCTTTTAAAATAACCACTTGGGGGCACCTGGGCGTCTCAGTAGGTTAAATGGCCAACTGTGGATTTCGGCCCAGATCATGATCTCACAGTTCACGGGATCTAGCCCTGCATCAGGCTCTGTGCTGACAGCACAGAGCCTGCTTGGGATGGTGTCTCCCCCTCTCTGCCCCTCCCCTGCTCATGCTCTTTCTCTCAAAATAAATAAACATTTTTAAAAATAAAAAATAAAATAGAATTAGCATTTAGGAGTTAAGCCCTTGAAAACTTAGTGACCTCGGCCCCAAATGCCTCATAAGTAACAGGTGCTTGCTGCTCTGCTGTCTATGTCCTGCTCATTGTGACTTGGGACGGAGGACTGCTCAGGTGCTCAGGGACCTACCTGTCAACCCCTGTGTGGGTGGCTTGTGCCCCCTCATTCTGCATATTCCTAATTCCACACACCAGCTCTGGCTCCCCACAATAGGGAAGGTAACAAAAGATTGAGCTGTGTGCAGGCCAACTAAAGTCAAAGGAGGTGACATTTCTTTTCCCTAGACTCTGTGCTATGCATAGTGTACCTCTTCCATCCCTTCCCAACAGGAAGAGAAAAGAATCCCAAGGGAGCAGGATACAGGGTAAGTAATTTGTTACTAAAGGAAAGTTCCGCGAAAAGGTCTAAAAGGGAAAGAATACACCATCCTAAATATACTTCTTTGACATAAGAACTATTTTAGTCTGATTATTTCTAAGAAACAGCAGACACAGGAGAAGTTCTGAAAACCAGAGCACAAGTTACCCTTTGGTAAGAGTGGTTTCCATTTTATAAGAACTCTCCATTTGTAAGGGTCTCTCTCTCTCTCTCAGGAAGACAATGATTCTAAGCATCTAGAAACTCTCATCAATGGAGAAAGCAGAGTCTTCTCTCACCACTTACTGTGTTTTTCCTGATAGCTTCCCACAACTGGATCCCTACCCACCCACCCCCAACATCTTCTTCTGTCTTTAGCTGAAGATATTATCTAAGGTAGTGACTTGGGCAATTCTGAAGAGTTACTCAGTTTTCCTGGGTCTCCCCCATGCATATAGGAGGTACACATGTTATAAAACTTCTGTTTGTTTTCCTCCTGTTAAGCTGTCTTTTATTGCAGGGTGTGGCTCAGCCCAGAACTTAGAAGGGTAGAGGGAAATTTATTTTTCCTCTTCTACAGGCTCATTAACTTTCTTAGGAACAGATCTCATAGGATTATCTCAGAATGAATGAATGAATGAATGAATGAATGAGTGAGTGAATGAATACAAATTGTTTCTCCCTCTTTTTAAATGTATGTCCATTTAATTAATATATTGCATTAGTGGTTCATAAAATGCTTGCGTTTAGTAATCATCCATTTTTGCTTGTAAATGTCTTGGGGCACCTGGGTGGCTCAGTCAGTTAAGTGACCAACTGTGGCTCCGGTCATGATCTTGAAGTTTGCAAGTTCAAGCCCCACATCAGGCTCTCTGCTATCAGCACAGAGCTGGCTTCAGATCCTCTGCACCCCCACTCTCTCTGCCCCTCCCCGACTTGCGCACGCTAGCGCTCTCTCTCTCTCTCTCTCTCTCTCTCTCAAAAATAAACATTAAAAAATTAAAAAAAGGTAAGTCTTGGTAACAAAGCAAAACTAAATGTTTCCATTTCAGACCCTGAAACTTCTACAAGGTGGTAAACTGACTTCCTAGTAAGGAAAAATTTACACTAATTCATCAGAAAATAAAACTGTCTATAAAGAAACTTGAATTGGGGCAAGCACCAAAACTCAAGGAATATAACCATTTCAATCCAAGGTGACCACATTCCCCATCTGCTCTTGACCATCTCGGTTTATGTCTATTATCCTAGCCTGATAATTAAGCGTGCCCACTGTCACTCTCAAAAATGGCACAGTTGGGACAATAAGTTATTCATCACCTTATCTGGAGACAAAAAGATTCCTAAACAATCTCTGACAAAGAGAACTTTAAGGTTTTCAGAAACACTACTATTACAGAGGTGCTTTGCATCATCTGTTTTTAAACTCGTGAATTGTGAAAGAGTTAATAACATTTTCACTTGCACAGTTGTAAAGTAATAAGGACTGATCAACACTCCATATTTGTGAAATAAATGTAAAACTCTGCCTTGCAACCCTTCTCTGGGAACTTCCCTATCCACCTGTACCCCCGGTCTGAGGATCCACGAGAATGGCACAGTGATTCAGCATTTCTAAGGCATTCATTAAAATGTGTTTGAGTGCAATGAAATCAGGAAAGGAAAAAAAGATACATAATACACATACTAAAATCAAAACTTCTTGTATAAAAGCAAGGATGATGAAACTCTATCGAATCTCTCTTTGCTGAAACGTTTGTAAAGCAGCTGAACTGACAAGTGTCTCCCATGACTATTACTGGCAAGTCAGTTATCTTAAGACACAGCAGGAAACATATGGGACACTTTTTGTCACCTCGTTCCAGAAATGCTTAAAAACAGAAATAAAAGGGAAATCACAGAACACAAAGGGAAATTTCATGACACAAGACGCTGTTTATACCTGTGGCGGCGGGGGGCACTTTTTAGAATCTTGCTTATCTCATGTTAGTGTCTCCTGGGGGTCAGACGGTGCCTTGTCCATCTGTGCACCCTTATCTCTTATCTCTGAATCTTTAGCATACTCCTTTGCACGGGAAAAATGTGCAACCAGTGTGTGTTGAATTGAACTAATAAGAAAAGGAGAAAAACGCTTCCAAATATAATTTCTGTGTATTTTTTTCTAAGATAAAAAGAACCCCCACCACCTCGCCCCAACAGCAAGTATGTGTTCCGTGGTGAGAAATCTACGTGAGTGGCACGACAAGGTTTAACAAACCATATTATCATAAAAATTAAGATATAGAGGAGTCAAACCATGGCCTACCCAAAAAGCAACCACATAACATTAGACCAGAAGATAGGCGTCAGTCATAGCCTTTAAAACTTGAGTTATAAAAATATTCCTCTGAAATATTTTTAAGTCTCAGCTCAGGAGGAATTGAGCATTCTTTGAAATACACTTTAAGGCAAGTTGTGTGTGTGTGTGTGTGTGTGTGTGTGTGTATGTGTGTGTGTTATTCCTCCAACACCCTATGCAAAGGCACCAGAGTTCGAGAGCCTACCACCCAACCACCGAAGGTTTCATTAATTAGGACAGCCAGAAAATGGGTCTCAATGCACTTCTCAAAAGGGCCTTGGATTCGTCTTCCTTAAAGTCACCATCCACTCATCCTATCAACAAGGCAAATGGGCAGACAGGATCCAGGAGTCAACCCATTAAGTTACATAGGAGCAGATGTCATAGGGCTGTGAGAACAGAGTCCTGGAGTTCATCTCAGCCAAGGTGGGTAACAGCCCCATCACAATACTGTGAAACAAAATTAGCTGCTCCAATAATATTCTGTATTGAATAGGAAGCATTTTCTCAGAAACCTGACTTGTAAAAAATAATAAAAATGAAATGTTCAGGCCTCTTGAAGTTTATATTAGGCATTTTACAATCTTTGGAAAATCACCCAAAAGCCTTAAATTTCTAACTCCTCGTTTGTAAAATGGGAATAAATACCATTACCACTTACCTATGTTTTAGAAAACAAATCAAAACAATGATATGAACCACAGATACTTTTCTTAAACACTAGATGCTAGACAGTTACTGCTTTTCTCAATTGAACAGGTATGGTCCAAAGTAAAATATCTGACATACAAACTCTATTCTCTGCTCCTGATAAAGAACACAGGCACTGATGACCAACCCGTTGTATAAATCTGCTTGGCACCCAAAATATTACTAACTCAAATAAAGAGCAGTAAGCAAGAAAAAAAGATCCTTCAAACTCTTTGGACATTAAGCCCCTCATGTTCCGTTGAATGCCTTTTTAAAAATCAGTGTCACCTTCTGAACCAACTGGAAAGTAAAGCAACGACTCACAACGAATGCAGATGAAGTCTGGAAGGACTATGATGGCCCAAACTGGTCTCTATATTACATAAACGGTTTGTATATATTCGCTATCATCTTTTTAAATGCCAAATTGTTTACCTGCTGAAAATATGTCAGAAAAAAAGTATTTTTTACTATGATCAATTAAAGAAATTTAAAATCAAAGTTAAACACTCAGTTTCTACGTGAAAGTGATAGGGACTCTGCAGACAAATAGCCTCGTAGAGCAATCTTCTGTGTGCAGACTGAAAGCAGTTTTCATCATGGGGTGTAGAACACTGCACCCTTATAAAAAGCCTCACAGAAATAAGTCAGGACCATAAACATACTCACTTAACTACCCTTCAGTGTCCAATGCAACTTAAAGACACATGGACCACATTTCAGCTATTGGATTTAAAAAGCCATAAGAAATTCAAATTCCACATCAGTGTCAGAGAGAAAAAAACAAACGGCAATCCTATCCCAGTAGATCCCAGGTTTACTTCCTCCAGTCTCTCCTCTATCATAATATTGATTGATTTCCTAATAAAATGTTGCAGTAAAATTTGTGAAATCGGATTCTTGCAGCAAATCAAATCAAAAGACAACTCTCCGTGGCAGCTACTTTTACATACCCAGACCCATGCCTACCTTGTTATGTTTTTGCTGGTGTCTCGTCTTTGTGTCAAGAACATGATAAGGGCTTTCAGAGTCTTGGTTGATGTAATATATGAGTCTTGAAGGCAGTGTGATTTCTCTCTGCATTGCATTCCTGTAACTGGTATCATTGCTGCTATTCTGTTGCGATGTGTTGTCTTCGTTTGCCAGGACTTCCAAATTTTTTTCTGCAGTTTCATTCCAATGCGGAGCTGGGGTGGGGGGGGTGCACAAAGATACACAAATACACACATATGCCCAATAAATACATACGTACTACAATGTTTTTCCATCAATTGCAAAAACAAAGTTTTCTATTTATAAGCAGGTAAGAAGTAGAGACACAGCAAAGCAAGTTATCCCAACAATGAAATGGCCTGGATAGGTTAACGGCCAGTGAGGCATATACCACGATGTACTATTTATTGTCTTAGTGTTTTTTGTGTGTATTTCTAACCAGTCTCAAATCTACACTTCTAAGTATGGGGAGTCGGGGTGTGGGGGGTGGAATGGACTTGAAGGAAGGCGTTAAATGAACATGCTCAGAGGTTTTGACCCTCTTCTCCATCCCTTGAGTCTACAGAAAGCTCAGTGGGACTCTGACTAGGAGTATCCCGTCGGAGAGCTAAGAATGCTCCTAAGATAACTGGAGTGCTGTATTCATGGGCACGGGTTGTTAATTGATTCATTAAACAAAACAGACAATTCCTTTTTCTTTAAACTTTGAGACGAGCAAAAATTCTCTGCCATAGAGGGAAGCAGGTGCTGGCAGCGTTCCAATTCCTTTTATTTTCCTGCCAAGGCCAGCTTTCTGCTTCCACTGATTTCCAATCATCGACGTATTGAATATCATATTATGTTAACTGTTCATTATAATGACAAGCATTTTGAGAATTACAAACTAAAGGTCTCTCTCTCCGAAGTTTCCCTCCCCCATCTTAAGTCCAACAGCAGTGAATAAACCCAGCAGGCGATGTGAGGGAACAACACATTACCACTATTATTATTACAGCCTCCCGCATTCACATTCAGGCTCTCCACCCAAGAAGCAACTTGCTCCCTCACTGCATTTACCGTCCACCGGTTTCCCCTCCGCCAAGTTACACAGATCGCTGAGGGACCCCGCATCCACTAAATACCTTCCAGTGGAACCGACAGTAATTGGAATGGGTTTTTAGTGAATGCAACAGAAACGGACTTCAAAAAGTGAATTGGAATGAACAGGGGATTGGGAAAGAGGTGGAGAGGCAGGCAGGGTGGCTGGGAAAGGCCGGGCCCGGGACGTGTCCGGAGCGCACGGACCCGCGTGCCCTTCGCTTTCCTCTGCAGGGCCCCGCAGGCAAGGCAATGCAAAGGGCACCGGGGCCATACCCACCGCTGGGTGCAGCAGCCCCCCAGGCACGGGGCCGGGACGAGGTGGCGAGTGGAGGCAGCAGGAGAAGGACGAGGAGCAGGCGGC
>NW_024412395.1:84954845-84962774 GCF_014898765.1 Herpailurus yagouaroundi | reverse complement strand
TGCGGGCCAGGGCGCGGGCAGGCGCCGGGCCGGCGGGGCCGCCGCGGGGGCCGCCGGAGGCTCGGGGAAGGCTGTAGCCCGCCAGGGGCGGCCGCCGGGAGCTGCTGCCGGGCGGCTTCATGGCTCATAGCTCCCGGGCGCCGCTCGGTGTGGCCAGCGAGAGCGCCGGGCTGGGCTGCGGGGAGGCTGCGGGCGGAGCCGGTCACGCCGGCTCAGCGCGCATGGTGCCGCCGCGGGCAGGGGGCCGGGGCTCGGGGCTCGGGACTAGGGGCTGGGCGGCGCCCCCTCCCCTGCTCGCCTCTCAGCCCCTCCCGGGCGGCCGCTGAAGAGTCCGGGGGTCCTAGTCGCTCCGCCAACTTGGAGCCTCCCCAGATGCTCCTCCCTCCCTGCGGCGGGCGCGGCCGCTCCAGCAACTGCGGGGGCTGCTGCTGGGGCTGAGGATGCTGAGACGGCGCGTGAGAGCGAGCGGCGCGGGGGCGCGCGGCGCGGGCGTGCGCCCCGCCCTCGAGAGCGCGCCCGAGCGCGCCTTCGGGTCCTGATGCTGATGCTGATGCCGATACGGATGCCGTTGCTATTGCCTGGCACAGGACGCACTGCGCATGCTTTATCGTGGAGGAAAAGGGAGACGGGAAAAAAAAAGCAGCAGAGTGATGCAGCATCCCAGGCAGCATCAGAGGTGACGGTGGCATCTTCAGAGGTGGGGGCGGGAGAGGGGGGTGGCTGGCAATAAGAGATTAGCCAGAGGGGAAGAAAGAAGCGTACCGCGGTTTCCAGGCCAGAGACAAAGATGATTTGGGAGAAACAATCAACCAGAGAAATCTACCTGCCTCTCCCACCACCCCAGATCTTAAATACTCCCCCCTCCTATTCCAACCCCCTTCTCCGGGAGACCCTAAGGCCAAGCATTTCCTTCCTAATCCTTTATTTCCTTCCTGCAAATTAATATAAAGGATTGCGGCCGGAGAGGTAAAAATAGCGCTGCTCCTCATTCAGCTGGCTCTTAGCCGGTGAAAAGAGGACTGCGAAGCACGTTTGCTCGTTGCAGGCTGGTGAGGGCTGGTGGGCGCGCTGAGCCAGGAGGCCTCGCAGCGAGCCAGACTCCCCAGGAGGAATCCCCAGAGCTGGGGCGATCCCCCTCCGCCCCACCCCCACTCCCGGGTCTCTGTCCCCTGTGCCTATGCGTAGGGGCTTTTCCGAAAGCTGAAGAACCCGGAAGGGTGTTTGCTCAAAAGTTCAGAAAGCGTGACTGGGTGTATCTGGGAAGACTTAGAAACCAAGTGTGTGGCAGCTATTTTGGGAAATCCATCGTTTGTCAGCCATATGGGTGGACTTGCACTGGGGAGGACACACCACAGATTTTGAGATCCAGCCCTGACTTCTTCAGAGTAAGGGGGCGATTTTTCTCTTGCTGCTGTAAAAAAATGTAAATCCAGAGTCCCTGAGTTAGGTAGGTTAGCAGCCACTAAATCCTATGGTTTGTTTCCATTTAGGGCCTGTGACATATTTCTGCCCCCAAAGCCCCACAATGCAAGCTTTCTTTTATTCATCCGTCCAATGGCAGTGAGTGATAACAATGTTGTCTTACTCCATTATTAGTATTTAAAATGGAGATTATAACATCCACTGCGGGGGGATCCAGAGTTCCAGAACTAAAAGAAAACAATACGAGTATAAAGCACCATAGTGATGACAGGGTTTAGTGTTGTTGGCCATATTCTCCACCCTAAAGAGGTTCAGAAAAAGGCTTCCCCAAATGTGCCACTTTGGCATGTGGATTACTTAGAGCTGAAGGCAATGGAAACCCTGTGGGCTCAAGAGAAAATTTTGCCCCTCCCTTAACTGCCTAAAAGAATTTAAATTGGGGATCTTTCTCAGAATAAGAGTTACGACCAAGGATAACATTTATCTGAGTGACCCCCATACAGCAATGCAAACATCTAATTACCAAACATGTGCTTCTTCTTATTGCCAGGTGCACTGACCTTCTCTCCTTTGGAACCCCCGGCACCTAACCCATTCCTCAGCCCAGGATAATGTGTATATCTCAGTTCACCTTTCTGTTTTGAGAACTCTCATGTATGTAGAGTTCTCCTATGTATGGAATTCAATTTTATTTTTCTCCTTTAATCTGTCTTGTGTCAGTTTAACTCTTAGACCGGCCAGAAGAACCTTTGAAATATAGAGAATTTTTCCACCCCAACAACCCCCATTTAACAAAGAAGGAAGAGGTAGGGAGTGGGGAAAGAGATGGAAGGAGGGAGGAAGGCAGACAGATAATACAGAGACCAGAGATCACAGAGCTGTTACGGGGTTAAACATAGCTCATCCTCTCTATATCATAACTAAGATATTAACTTATTATCACACATGTATTAATGTAAACTTGTAACTGATGCTGGTTTCCCCCAAATGAGGGCAGCAGTAATGATCCCTTTGGCTCAGTATTGTCCCTAGAACCTAGTGTGGTGTTTGTGGCACCAAGAAGGCACTCAGAAAATATGTCATCAATGAATAAACAAAAATGTGTGGTGCACGATAGCAGGAGTCACACTGGAGCAAGCTGATGAACACTTCTTCCTCCCTGTAGTTCCTACTTGTAGGTCAGTGTTCTTGAGGGTGTCTCAAGACAGGCATGTCCTGGCTAAGTTTTCCCAACTTATATTTGATATAATGCTATGATCTTGAAAAAGGGCTTGGGAGGAAGGAGGTGTACAAGGAATGAGAAAAAAGAAGGAAATGAAAGACGCAAAGATGCAGTTATTTGAAAGGACTCTCCTGCAATTAGTGACAATGTCTCAAAGCCTGTTCCACCCTCTTGCACTGCTGGTGGGAATGCAAACCGGTGCAGCCACTCTGGAAAACAGTGTGGAGTTTCCTCAAAAAATTAAAAATAGATCTACCCTATGACCCAGCAATGGCACTGCTAGGAATTGACCCAAGGGATACAGGAGTGCTGATGCATAGGGGCACTTGTACCCCAATGTTTAGAGCAGCACTTTCAACAATAGCCAAATGATGGAAAGAGCCTAAAGGTCCATCAACTGATGAATGGATAAAGAAGATGTGGTTTATATATCCACAATCCAGTATCTCAAGTAGTTCCAGTATCCAATGGAATACTACTTGGCAATGAGAAAGAATGAAATCTGGCCATTTGTAGCAACACGGATGGAACTGGAGAGTGTTATGCTAAGTGAAATAAGTCATACAGAGAAAGACAGATACCATATGTTTTCACTCCTATGTGGATCCTGAGAAACTTGACAGAAGACCATGGGGGAGGGGAAGGAAAAAAAAAAGTTAGAGAGGGAGGGAGCCCAACCATAAAAGACTCTCTTAAAAACTGAGAATAGGGGCGCCTGGGTGGCGCAGTCGGTTAAGCGTCCGACTTCAGCCAGGTCACGATCTCGCGGTCCGTGAGTTCGAGCCCCGCGTCATGCTCTGTCTCTCTCTGTCCCAAAAATAAATAAACGTTGAAAAAAAATTTTTAAAAAATAAAAAAATAAAAAACTGAGAATAAACTGAGGGTCGATGGAGGGTGGGAGGGAGGGGAGGGTGGGTGATGGGAATTCAGGAGGGCACCTGTTGGTGTGAGCACTGGGTGTTGTATGGAAACCAATTTGACATTAAATTTCATATTAAAAAATAATAATAAAGTGCAAAACAAAAGTCTATTCCAGTAAATAAAGCTATCTGTCAACCTGGACCAAGTGAGCATCCACCAGTTTAAGCCACCATTCCATGCACTCAAGGAACAGAATGAGGACTCATTTCAGTTTCTAATAAGGAGCAGGAGTGTTTACAGGAAGTTGTCTTTTACACTATAATCAAAAGACTGCATTTATTTGCAGAACTTTAATGTTTACAGGCATGGCTGGAGGCAACTGAGATAGTGAGTTACAGAAGGAGTAAATCACTCAGAAAAACTTACCAGAAGTTTGTTCCTTAAACCATATACTTTAGTGAAGGTTAAAAACTGAATCAAAAAAAAATTTTTTTTGAGGGGAGGGGGGAGAGAGAGCCCGTGTGCGCGCACATGCGTATGAGTTGGGGGAGGGGCAAAGGGAGAGGTAGAAAGAATCTTAAGCAGGCTCTGTACCCAGCACAGAGCCCAATGCAGGGCTGGATCTCACAACTGTGAGATCATCACCTGAGCTGAAATCAAGAGTTGGACGCCTAAGCAACTGAGCCACCCAGGTACCCTCCCCACCCAGAATTAAATATTCTTTAAGTGGATAATTTGTTAGTTTGGAAATATTCTTATCAGATAGTTTAAAATATTTATGGTTATGCAGTTTAGTTCCAAATATTACCTGTGCTCTCGTGATATTTAATACTTGGTTAATCACCACCTGGTGCTTTGCTCTATATTCATGTTTGTGCTGTCACCTTTCCCCTCTCAAAAAAATACTGAACTAGGCTGCATCCTGGTCATCTCCGATGCCCAGAGCCTACAATAGTACCTGGAATGGAGTCAGCACTCAATAAATGTGTGCTGAGTAGACAGCCAATCACAGGCAGAAGAGGGAAGCATTCAGCAAACTGGATTAGAATGTAGAAAGGGATGTATGAGAAGTCTGAGTGCTGTGATAGCTCTGGTTAGATATGTGTGCTGCATTCCAAGGACATCAGGGACCATTGGAGTGGCCTGGTCAAAGTGACAGGCATGGAAATCTGCTGCAGTCGTAGGTGAAGGCAGGAGACCAGAAGAGCCTTGGGAAGGAAATTAACCGAGTGATATGGACACCAAGTGAACGCAAATAAGGGGATGTGCGACCCGTGTCCAGAAAGAGCAGCCATACTGCTCACATAAGTGGTTCAGTTGGTCTGCTTCTGGAAGACACCGGAAGTCCTCTCTTTACAGGGGGCAGAACTGGACCCACTTTACAACCAGCGAGAAAACTGGGCCTGGACAAGACCACGTAAAAGTAAGGGTAGAAATATTAGATTTGGAAGGCCTCTCCCTCTAGCGCACTGAGACTCTGGGGGAGAAGGGAGATAAAGGCATCACAGAAAAGGGGCCTTGGTGGGTGAAAGCTGGCAAAAAAGGAGGGTGATGTAACAGAGCAGATGCGCAAGTATAATTAGAATGGAAGAACGATTTGGCCAAAAAGCCAAGGTCAAAGAAGGCATGCAGCAAACCAGTGGATGGCAATGATGTCGGCGAGCGGTCTGCAGAGTGACAGCAACAGCACAAACAAGGGCCAAGGGTGGCTGGGCTCAGTGTCAAGAGAGCTGGCTGGGGGGCAGATCTGGTACAGATTCCGCTCAGGGAGGTTTCTCCCTCTCTTTTTAGAATGGCTGTGAAGACTGAGTTTGCGAGTGGCAATTAATATCACCAAAGAAAGAAGACAGTGTGCTTCTTGGGGAAAGTGAAAAAAAAAAGGAGTGAGATCTATTATTGGTGCTTTGCACGTGGTTCAAGGGTCAGCAAACAGTTTCTATAAAGGGCCAGATAGTAAATAGTTTAGGCCTTGTGTGCCATATGGTCTCTGACGCATATTCCTTTTTTTTTTTTTTACAACCCTTTTAAAAATGTAAAAAGCATGCAGCCTACAGGCCTAGTTTGTCAACTTACCATTTTTAACTATATGTGTGTATATATATCTATCTTAAGGTTAACATTTTTCATCAACTGCACTATCTCCTATGCTTGTGAGCAGAAAAGCATATGCAATGCTCTACATGACTCTTAACTCCAAACAAAGCCACTTCTCACTGAAATTTAACTATCCATTAACAATATAGTTGCTTAATTCTTTTTTTCAACTTTTTTTTTAATGTTTATTTATTTCAGAGAGAGAGAGACAGACAGAACGTGAGCAGGGAGGGGGCAGAGAGAGAAAGAGGGAGGCACAGAATCTGAAGTGGGCTCCAGGCTCGGAGCTGTCAGCACAGCCCCGACACGGGGCTCGAACCCATGAACCGTGAGATCATGACCCGAGCCGAAGTCGGACGCTGAACCGACGGAGCCACCCAGGCGCCCCGTGTAGTTGCTTCATTCTTAATTCACATGCATCACTTGAAGGGATTCTTAAACTTTTTTTTTTTCAACGTTTTTTATTTATTTTTGGGACAGAGAGAGACAGAGCATGAACGGGGGAGGGGCAGAGAGAGGGAGACACAGAATCGGAAACAGGCTCCAGGCTCTGAGCCATCAGCCCAGAGCCCGACGCGGGGCTCGAACTCACGGACCGCGAGATCGTGACCTGGCTGAAGTCGGACGCTTAACCGACTGCGCCACCCAGGCGCCTATCACTTGAAGGGATTCTTAAGGAAAGCAGCATTGCTCTGTTTTAGAGATAATTCCCAAACTTAGACAATGGAGGGGAATGGCAGAAACCATTTCCCAAAAAAAGCACAGATACTGAAAGATCCCAGACTTTTCTTTTGTTTTGCCAAGGTGTATTTTCTGGTGAGCAGACAGATGCTGAATAAAGGCTGCAGCCATGACAGCTGAGGGGATGGAGTAACGCTCAGTGGCAGCCCTTCCTGGAGCCTGTTGCCATCAGTGATCTGCCTGCATCCCCCAAAACTCAGTCCTAAGAGGCTGTAAGGCAACAAGTATGTTCTCCTGACACAGGGCCACACCCAACATCTCAGGCAACCTTCAAGTTCATGAAAAATCAGCCTACAAGTCTATGTTAAATATACCTGTGCTCGTTCTGAAGAATAGATCACAGTGGAACAATTCCAGAAGTCAAGATGTGACTTATTCCAACAGTGTTCCAACAGTATTATTTTTCCGGGAAAAGAAAAGATATTTACTATCAAAACTGCAATGGCCACGGACATTTCTAGGGGAATGGTTGAACACACAAAAATGTATCAAACTGCCGAAGTGTGAAAATATCTAAAGAAAGGTGACCCCTCTTAAAACCTAAAACTAAGGGGGTGCCTGGGTGGCTCAGTCGACTGAGCATCCAACTCTTGATTTCGGCTCAGGTCATGATCCCAGGATCGTGAGATCAGACCCCCAAATTGGGCTCTGTGCTGAGCGGGGAGCCTGCTTAAGATTCTCTCTCTCCCTCTGCCCCTCCCTCGCTGGTGCATGCTCTCTCACTCTCTCTTCCTCTCTCCAATAAAATTTTTAAAATAAGAAAAAAACTATAATTAAGTTTATAACAATATAACAATTGTTGTATTAACAGTATTATGTTATAGGAAGGATAATTAAGACTTCCTGACAGAATAAGATACATTTGAAACACAGTTTAATTTTTTTTCCCCATGACACACACATTAGGCTAGTTTACCCACAGTTTAGAGCATTTACAAGCTGTAGCGCAAAGGGATAAAGCAGCATGTCGTAGTGATCGGTGGTGATGATATATGCTATGCAAAGCTTAGAGGAATTGTGGTTAATAAGAATAATCTGAGTCAACACATAATCATTAAGCCTTCACCAGGTCCCAGAGCAACACAGGAATTTCTGCAGAAGGAAATTGCCACATAGGATTGGGTGGGAGGTGGGGGGACCTCAACTACTTTTAGAGACAGCAATTGAATTTTATCGGAAAAGATTAGAACTCCAGCAACAGAATTAATATACCTATGATAATCCCTAACATTTGCATAATAACAATAGCTAAGCCCTTTAATAATGTCTGCTTTAAAAATTACTGTGCATTTACACATCACAAAGTAGTTTTATCTGTTTTATTTTATTTGATCCTCAATTCTGTGACATGGAGAGAGCAAATACTACCATGTTTTAGAAGCTCTATCTTAAGATGTGAGGACACTAAGGCTCACTGATTTTGCAATGATTCTGTACCCTGGCTGCACATCCAATTACCTAGAGAGCTTTAACAACTTATCAATGCCTGACAATTTAGAATCTTCAAGAGTGGGATCCAACATCAGTGTTTTTAATATCCTCCCAGATTCGGGGCGCCTGGGTGGCGCAGTCGGTTAAGCGTCCGACTT